>NW_019272040.1:729715-773633 GCF_002738345.1 Cucurbita maxima | reverse complement strand
TTTTTTTTTTTTTTTTTTTTTTTTTTTTTTTTTTTTTTTTTTTTTTTTTTTTAAGATAAACAATGGTAGGAGTCGAAGATCGAACTATCAACACTGGAAATGGTACTAAGTTGTTTCTCGATCGAACTAAGCTTGGACTAGCATCAAATGCGACTAATAGAACTCTATTTGAATAATATAAAATAGAGTGCATGTAACCCATGTGCACCTGAGGCATGATTCATTATGAAAGTACATCCGAGCTCTAATCGTGTAATAAGTCGATAGCGATAAAGAGTAAACTAATATAAAAACCTAACATATGAAAAAATATTTGATGCATAACACAGCACAGGTCATACGGCTACTAATTGTTCAACCTAAGACCTGGCTGGCTAGCCTGTGGCTTATATGGGCAAGCAAGTGTATAATTCTTCTAGCTACGAAGCTTTGTTTATTCACTCATTATTTATGGATGAGTGGAAATGATGAGATCAGTATTAGCTGGAAGAAACAACAACAGAAAAGTTATTGAAAGAAGAAAAGTATTAAAGAACCTGCCAAAACGTGTAGTAGCCCCTGGTTTCATGGGCGTAAATAAAGAATTCTTTTCCGGGGCCGCACGGCCAGAACTTGTATGGAAACTTGAGGAAAATCTTTGTATATACCATCACGTCACATTTCTCTATGGCCTCTGTTTTCCAACTCTGTTTCATTAATTTAAAACCACCCTGTTTATATGGATAGTACTAAACCCAGCGGCTATATAAAAATAACAGATCACAAGGAGCATCAGTACACAGAAACAGAGAGCGGTGTGGGAATATGTTACCACCTCAGAGATAATTATTGTGTTATGAATATTAAGGGTCAAGATTCAGCCCCATCGATCTTAGAAGACGGGGAAATTGGTGAACCTCTGTTCACAAATCAAGGGGCAATAGATACGACACGTTGTCATAAATTGTAGGGGGCAAAAGTCAGTGAGAGAGAGATTAATAAATAATGGAAGAAAACGTACGGGTAAAGGTGGAGTGAAAGAAATGAGGTGGCTTTGGAGAACACCAATGCTGACAGACAAAACCACATAATTGGCTTCATAGATGTATCCATCCTCCGTTATTACAGTAACGCCGGTTCTCGAGTGTTGTATTTCCTGAACAACCTGCAAAAAATTATGCATAAATTTCGTCATGGACATGAATAGAAACAGATAAGGATATGACACAGCAGTCAACTCCATCTAGAACTCGAGCCAATTTCTTTTTTAGTTGGGAAAGTAACTAAATTAAGGGAAATCTTAGCCGATTTAACTATTCATCACAACCCATGCAATAACAATACCTATGCAATAACAATAATAAAAGTCTATCTAACATGAAAACAAGTAAAACAGTTATGTATGTTAGACGAATACGACTCTCCACAATGGTATAATATTGTCCATTTTGAGCCTAAGCTCTCATGACTTTGCTTTTGGCTTCCCAAAAGGCCTCACACCAATGGAGATAGTATTATTTGATGATCATTCTCTAAATTAGCCGATGTGGGACTTTCATCATCCAACATTTCCCCTCGAACAAAGTAAGTCTCCCCTTAATCAAGACTTGATTCATTTGGAGTTTTAATCATTTTTACTATGCCTTCGAGGAGAGTTGACTCCTTTTCTTTTGAAGTCCTTTGTTCGACATTTCAGGATTTACCAATCTATTGGCACGACTAAGTTTAGAGTATGACTCTGATACTATATTAGGACAAACACAATTCTCCATAATTGTATAACATTACTTTCATGCATAATGAATGACATGCCTATAATTAGGACATCAAAGATGCAAAGCAGATCATATGGGCTACACGCAGCTGTCACTAATTTCAACCAAATATTATATTGCAAAAGCTCACAAATCCCAAGACAGATTTTTCTCATCAGCCAGGTTTCCCGTGCGGATCATAAGGTCTTGTCAGCCGCTAAAAGAATTAAAGCAAAAACAAGTTGACCAGTACCTACGCTAACATACACATAATATAAACTGGGAAATGAAATGACAATAATAATCACATAAATATGAATGGAAATGGGTTTCGGAAACGTCATTATCTGCAAACTCCCAAAAGTGGGTCAATCATCAATCTCAACAACAATTAGAATAGCACATGCAAACAAAACAGATACCCCGGGATTTCTATCCTGAATCCTTTTTCTGTTTTCTCATATGATTAGGTAATCAAAACCAGAACAGACAAAATTTTCATTTAAAACACATGAATTATCTCTAACGCAAAGTTTTTGAGGTGTATACACTATCAATTTGTTTCAAAATTATTTCAACAATCAGTATAAAATTAACTATAAATTTTCAAACATTTTATTAATACTCATAATAAATAATACAAGAGAAATTATTGATATCTTATTTAAAAAATAACTTTACTAACATTCAAATAAATTAAAATTTTATAAAAAATACTAATACCGTTAATAAAATTTATAAAATTTAGGCATTGAAGAAATGTAATTACTCATTTTTTGCTCACCTTGTTGAGCTTGAGACGAGTGTCCAAAATTTTCCCCTCTGATGAGGTCAAAAGAAAATCCTCGGCCATTTTGTAGAGCAAACATTCGTACCCTCTTTCATCTGCTACCAAGAATTCCCTCTCTCCAAAATCCAAGAACGTCGGTATAGGCTCAACCTCTGCACATAAACACAATCAGTTCTCAATTCAACATTCTCATCAACAAATTTAGGGCACCAAAACGACCTGCCATCTCGAAATCGTGGAGCGTAAAGTCTATGGCGAGTTCCATCGGAGTCTTAGGCGTGCTGAAAACAAAAGAAGGAAGAGATCACATAAAACTGTGTTCTGAGAATATTAACGCCATAATTATCTCTCTTTTTTTAGATGCTCATCAAACCAACAATAAACTTGTAGAAGAAGTTACCAAGGCGGCTCCGATACAATGGAGACATCAGCGGCATCCGCCCCCTGGTTCCTCAGCTTCTGAATCGCAGAGTCCACCGCCTTCTTGTACGAAACAGCCGCTACTCCACTCGGAAAAATTTTCCCACTGCGAACTCATTGATTCAGAAACCTAAATTCTCGCTTCAAATTGACGGGAAACAAAAAAGAGAGACACAAAAAGGAACAAAAAATTGACAGATGCAGGTTCAAAATCCGTCTCTCAACCGACATTACATTGTTCAATAGCACTCAAATAATGTCCCTAAAAGAGAAAATCAGACGGAAAATGCGGAGGATTAAAAGAAATCCGAAACACAGAGATCGGGAGAGTTGATTCGAACCTCCGATCGTAGATATTGTAGCGAGCAGTGCTGTAATCAGAGAAGCATGTACGGAGACTGGATTTGAGAGCAAGTTCCCAAATCGGATTCTGCTCTTTACCGCCGACTCCAACGATCCACCCCGCTCCAAGCTCCACCGATACGCCTCCGAAATTCTCCTTACATACTCTTCCTCCAATACGATTGGAAGCCTCTAAAATCACCACGTCGTCTATTCCATTCTCTACCAGCACCTTCGCCGCCGACAGACCTTCCGATCAAAAAATCAACCAAATAAGAACAAAAACAGAGCATCTCAGAAACAGAGTGTGGAATCAATAATGATATACGAAGGTAAAGCATTATTAAAGGAATTTGAAGTAGAGTGACTCACCGGAAGCACCGGCGCCGATGACTATGACGGAGGAACGAGAAGGGGAATCCATGAAAGAAGAAAGGAAGAAATTGAAAGAATTCTAGAGAGAGAGAGAGAGGGAAATTGAAGGTCAGGGACTGTTGTAATGAATGCTGAAGAAATAGCGGGAGTCGGCTTATATAGTTTTTTTTTTTTTTTAGTTTTCCCGACTTCTACTCCATTCCTAAAATTTAGAGAGAGAAATAAACAATTTGTTAAAATAATGTTTCTCAAAATTAAATAAATAAAATTTTCATACCATAAAAATCATTAATAAACTTTTTTTTAAAAAAATCAATCTAAAAAATAAAAATAAAATAATAGAAGAGGAATGCAAAATCACTTTTTTTTTTCTTTTTTTAGGATATTCATATAAACTCGGTCAAATTCAGAGTACCTAACTCACACCATAAATTTTAGGTTTTGTTAGATTTTTTTCGGTTTCGGCTGGGTTGATTTTTTTAAAAATAAAAAATTCAAGTCAGTTCATGGATTAATATTTTTTTGGTCGGATTACCTTACTTTAAAGATTACTATAAAGATTTAAGAATATTTGATAGTTGTAACTGATATTAGTGATACATTGTGACTTTGTAAATATTTGATATTTGAATTTACGAGACTTTAGTTATTAATGTTACATGTATTATGGATAAATAAAAAAAATAATGAATTGGAATGTGAATTCCATTCGAGTTAGGTTGACATGTCCTAATTTTGCAAAAACCAAACATTAAATAATGGCTTAATTGACCTCACACATAAGGTCATTACTCCAATTATTTATGTTCTTTGAGGGGTAATATCGGAATTTCATCGAGTCAAATAACTAATAATTTATTAACATTAATTTAATGATGCTTGTACTTGTATGATTGTACCCTGCAGTCTTCTTCTTCTTTTTTTTTTTTCCTATAATTATTTTATTTTAATTATTAAAATTATTTTAATTTTTAAATATTTGTTAGTTGCTTGATATGCATGATAAATGCACGTGGAATTTTGTTTTTTATGCTTTGTACTCAATAATTTTGTTTTTAGTCCTTGTTTTTTTAATAAAATTATTCAAAATTTTAAAACTATTTTTTTTTCTAAAACTAATTGGATAAAATAGTCTAGTTAAATTATTTATCATATTATAATAACAATATATTTAAAAATTAGCATCATAAATTTATTATTTTACATTTATTTTTTTAATTACTTAAATAAACTTAAATTTTAAAAAAAAATTAAAATTTAACAATGAGACAAGGAAATGAAAATCGTATTTATAAAATTGTAAAAAAAGAAAAAAATATATAATAACACGTGGAAAGTTCTTTTTGAATTTCTAATTTATTATTATCTCAAAAATATTTCAAAGAAATTGGTATTTTCTGGTATTATTATTATTATTATTATTATTATTATTATTATTATTATTATTATTATTATTTACGCTTCTCCAACAATGAGTATATTTGAACTTTTTTTCTTTTTATTTTTCTTGAAATTTATTAGGATTTTAGAGACTAAAAATTTTATTATAATTGTTTTAAGAATTTTTTGGTGTAAAAAATAATTATTAGGAATATATTTTTAAAAAGAAAAATTTTAAAAGAGAAAATTCATTCGTTTTTTCAGTGTAATCTCATAATATTTATATTTTAATTATATACTGATTATTGAAAATATTTTAATTATATACTGATTAATTAACTTAATTATCTAATTCAAATCATAAAAGTTGAATTGAGTTAGATTTTCTTTTGGTTTTGGTCGATTCGGTTTGTGAATTGACATTTTTTTGTCGGGTCAACTCGACCAACCCGAAAATAAAGTTACAATCTATTCATACTCTATTTTACTTTTTTTTAAAAAAATTAAGAATATTGAACGTTGGTAAGCAATTTTAACGATGGATTGTGATGTGTAAATGTTTTATATTTGAAATTTATGAGATTTTAGCTATTAATGTAATATGTACCCGACAATATAACTCAATCCAATCTATGAATAGAGGGTTGGGTTGGGTTGAGTTGGGCTATAAACTCTATTCGAATGGCTCGGGTCACCAACCCAATCAACCTGTAATTTTAAGGTAGTCCAAAAGATTTTTTCGATCCAATATGTGTATACAACTTTATCACTTATATGGCTCAAATAATAGTTTTATAAGATTGGTCTACAATCGCATCCTTTGCGATAGTGGAATAGCGGTTGTGCGACACTTGTTCTAATGGAAAGAGGAATGGAATGGAAAGGGATATGTATTACGTGGAAAAGTGAAGAACTATAAATTATAAATAAAAAATGGCAATTTATTGGATAAGGGCAGGGGTTAACGTAACCGTGTGGTCAACGTCAGAAAGTGAAAGGCGTGGAATGGGAGTGGGGACCACACCCCACGTGTCGAAAAATACGGCAATGTGTATGCGGTAGATAAATCCAAAATCCAAAAGGATGGTGTTGTAATTCAAGCTGTGACGATGCTAATTTTGACAGCTCGGTAACCGGCAGCCAAAAAAAAACAGCCAAGGTCCACGCTACTACTTCCGTTGTTCCTGCTTCCAAACAGTCTCCCCCGCTATCCATCCCTTCTGTTTTCCCATCTAATCTTCTGTTTCTTACTTATTTTTATTCAATATTTTATTACTCCTCATGTTTGGTTTTTTAATTCATATCTCATCTTATATATCTAGAATTTGATAATCCCGACGTTATTTGTACATCACTTGCAACATGACCATGTTAGAGATGTCAACAGGGTAAATGCACAGGATATAATTCTCGTCCCTAAACATAACTACACTAGTATTTTTAACATATTCCTAACGTTAGAAGTGTCAATAGGGTAGAGGTACAGAACATAATTTCCGTACCCAATCTCGTTTAGTTAACGAGGATAATGACTACGTTACTCTTTTTAAGATGTTCCCAACATTAGAGATGTCAACAGGTCAAAGGTACATAACATAATTTTCGTCCCCAAACATGACCATATTAGTCTTTTTAAGATGTTCCCGACATTAGAGATGTCAACAGGGTAGAGATAGGGAACATAATTTTCGTCCCTAATCCTGATTAGTTAATGGGAATAAATCTCTCCCGACTCTAAAATTTAGGATTTTGGTGACAAATTAAAAGGTATGGGATAATGAAATTTGGAAGTTTATAAGAGAGGAAGCAAAATTGAGTCGATCAATCTCATGGATTTGGATTTCTCTCGTTTATTACTTCTCTAAAGTTTTTGCCTTATCGCCATTTTTTTTATGCCAAATATGTCCATTGGTGATAAAAATTGTAAATAGGGTTCTACGTGGATTGAGGAGATTTTTTGAATCAACTCGGAATTTTGGATTAGTTGGATGGTGACCCGAGCTACCTAAATAAAGCTCACAACAAAACCCAATTCAGGTAGCGAAATTCCCTGTCGGGTAAGTTCCGACTCGCACGAAAGGCGTAACGATCTGGGCACTGTCTCGGAGAGAGGCTCGGTACACTCACTATGTCTAGCATTGAATAGACTAGGTATTCATCTTATCAATATCTCAAATCAATGATGAATTTTTTTTTAGTGCCTAAATGAGACACTCGATTCGAACCGAACCTTTCTTTAGTCAAGCTACGGTTCTCTTGTTTTGTTCCCTAAAAGTAATGGAATAAGACATCGATTTCTCAATAAAATCAACCCTTTTGATTACATGATGTACTTCTCTAAAAAAACATTGGCACGCGAGTAAACGAGGTGCTCTACCACCTGAGCTATAGCCCTTGTGCTTGTGATACATATTTGGATTGGTTTGGGTCGTGGTTATTTCTTTTTTAATTATTTAAAAAATCATACTTATCTATAATACACGTTATATTAATAATTAAATCTCATAAAATTCAAATATCATATCGATAACAATGTCAAATATTCTTAATTTTTCATAATAATCTTAAAAATTAGTTTTTGTTAAATTGAGTTATAATACTATTTTCCAGACGAACCATTCAATCCAACTCAAATTAAAAAAAAAAACTCTAACCCAACCCAGTGTTTATGGTTTAGGATGGGTAGCCTGGATTGGTCACCTTATTGAGTCATATGAACACTCCTACGTGTCAGATGAATAATCCTACTGTCAGATGAATAACAGATAAAGAAAAAAAATGTTAGTATTTTAGGAAACTATTTTAGTTTTATATTTTAAGTATTTTAAAATATTTATCCATTTAAAAACATTTTTTAAACACTTTAAAATTTCAAATTCACACTCAAACATTACCTTTCATGTGCTTCATATAGAAAACTTATCAAATACATGCATATATATATATATATATATATATATATATATATTTGAAATAAAAGTAATGTCCTCATAAAGGATATTTATGCCCTCAAAGCAACCACTTTGGATAATTGTTATATAAAAAATTTTGTTTTTTTGGGAAAAAAAATTCTACGGGTTTTCATATAAAAATAAAATAAAATAAAGTTATTTTTCTATTAAAAAAAATGAGTAGTTAATAAAACAATTTTGGAAATGAAAAATATAAAACTATATTAGAAAAAAATTCTAAAATAAAATTTTAAGCTTAATTTAATAAACCCTAAAATGGGGATGAAATTTAACCCAATCAAGACAAGTTTGGAAAAGTATGAGAAAGAGAGCATTGAGTAAAATTTAGAACATTAATCCCCGAGTCACCATATTGTATTGTTACATATTTTTGTTAGTCTCATAATTTTAAAAAGCATCTATTAGGGAGAGGTTTCTATACTCTTATAAAAAGTGTTTTGTTCCCTTTTCCAACAAAGGTGGGATCTCACAATTCACCCTCTTTTTGAAAATCTAGAGTCCTCACCGACACACTACCTGAGTCTAGCTCTGATACCATTAGTAACAGCTCAAGCCCACCACTAGCAGATATTATCCGCTTGGACCCGTTAATGTCTTCAGCTTCACAATTTTAAAACGCGTCTAGTAGGAAGATATTTCCACACCTTTATAAAAATGTGTCATTCCCCTCTATAGTCAATATGGGCTCTCACACGAACACGTGTATAAATGTAAAAATAAGGTTTGCTATGACAATTGGGTACATTCCTTATCAAGTATAGATTGCAAGATCTACCCTTAATGATTCATTGGATGACATTGGGACACATTGATTGTCCTTAAATTTCGGGTCCAAAGTTTTGTTCTTGTCACATGGAGGGCTTGTTTCTTTATTACCAAATGCCTCTAAACATAGGGCTTCTTTATGACCCAATTCCAAGGCTAGTGGAGCACTTTGACTTATGTGTCCTTTCTTTGACTTTTTTTTTTTTTTCCCAATATTAGCCCTATAGACTCCTCCTATGTCTAAAATTTTTAAAGGCAGGTATAATCGTACTTTTATCCGTAGTACGAGCCCTTTGAAGTAGAGATTTCAAGAATAAATTTATATCAGTTTATACGTGAAATAGTTGATATCATATCGAGATAAGTGAATCAAATGTTATTCCGTCATCAATTCTATCTATATTATTTTGTTCGAGTAAAAATTTGAAAGTAAAAATATATTTTAGGTTAAATTAATAAAATTGTCCTTGAAATTTGTAGTTGGCCTAAAAAAAATATTCGAAAATACGTTTACAATTAGTTTTAGATGGAAGCCGTTAATACTTTGTTTAAAAAATACACTTAACAATCAAACATGTTTTAAAAAATATCTTTTTTTTTTGGAAAGTTTCACTAATACCCTTAAACTTTTTTAAGCGTTAGTATATGAATGTAAACCATTAGTACTATGTTTCATAAATACTCATGAACTTTAAAGAATTTGTACTCTTAAAATACAAGAGGAAGATGATCTATGAAATGCAAATGGACCATTTTCATCTATATTATCGGAACAAATATTTTAAAACTTTTTTTAATAAAAATTAAGAGTAATAATTCTACGTTCGCAAGTTTATGGGTATTATTGAAATAGAGTACTAACGGTTTCCATCGAAAAGTAACGGTAAAAGTATTTTCAGAGAATTTTTTTAGATCAAATATAAACCGTATGAACAAAAGTATACTCGATCAATCATGATACAATCATGATAGCCATTATAAAAGAATGATAGCCATTATAAAAGAATCATGAAAACTTTGAAAGGCAAAGTTGATGTTAAATTTGAAACAAATGATGATTTTCCAAAGAAAAAAAAATGTGGAAAAAGAAGAATCTAAATTGATAAATGGAAAGGTGGGTCCCTTGAAGTCTGTTTCTTTGACACATGTCGCATTCCCATTGGCTAGTTTAATGCAACTATGAAATCAACTTTTTGAAAATTAGAAGTTGAAAGGAACCCAATTCTATGATCAATCATGCATTACCAAGAAATCCAAATTTTCATGATTTTTAAACACAGAGATTGGAGAAAGATTCGATCCATTCACATTCATCGAAGATGAACTTGAAATCTTAAGCTTGTTTAACAAAGTATTCGAATAAGAAAAATTTCATGTACTAATAGAAATTGTCGTACAAGTACCTGATCAAACAGGAGAGAGGAAAGGAAAACTTAGGCAAAAGCACAAGTTCACTGATCAGGCTAGGACACACATTAGTCCGATTCGATCCTCTTTTGACCTAATTCAGAAAGAAATCGAAAAAAAAAAACTTAATAAGACTAAAAATATTCTTCTTCAACTTGAAAAATGTAATAATCACTTTCAAATTTCTAAAATTCCTGCTACACTAAATTATGCATTAGAGTTTACATGGCAAGCACTGCATCGATTTGAAGGTTTGAAAATGACCTTTTTTTTTCAAACCTGAATTGTTGATAATGAAGCAACGATATGCCACAAAAAGGAATGAGAATATATGGTTTTGTGGGTTTTTGTCAAATCCATCCTCACAATATAAACAAATATTATAAAAATTTAAAAAGAAAAAAGGAATAATATTATGTCCAAATCCAAACAAGTCCTTAGCATTCATTGACCCAAATCCAAAACTATTGGGGGCTGAAAAACCATTGGTGTCTTAACCCACAAAATTCCTTCAAACAATGATGCCTTCCAATGCTTTGTCTTTTGCTTTGAAAACAGATCGATGTGTTAGCTTTATCCAACTTCACTGTTTGGGCTTTGGAGGAGCTTACATTTGTCATCCCTCCACTAGCTTATTCGTTTTCTCACTGCTTTTCAACTTTTAATACTTCAACTGGTTAATTTAGGTTCATGTTGTTTGTTTAATTCTTTTCTTAGGCCCGTAGGATTAAGTGGTAACTTTAAAATTTGTAAGATCTCACCTTGGTTAAAGAGGGAAACGAAATATTTGTTATAAGGGTGAGGAAACCTCTCCTGCGTCTAAAACTGTAAGGCTGACAACAATACATAACAGACTAAAACAGACACTGTATACTAGCAGTGGAACAATTCGACCGTTACAAAATTTTCTCAAATGAAGGGATAATCTTTGTGGAAGGAAAATTTCCCCCTTATCGTCCAAAGAGCCATTAGTCTATTCTTGATTCTCTCATTTGGGAGAAGACTAATAAATGCTCGACTTTCCTTAGAATCTAGACCGCAGGCTAAATCATCTTCCATAGGTGGCTATAAGGTATGAAGGTAGTCTCAAGGATATCTATATTAAAATATCATCACTAGTCCAATATCGTTAAACCCAACAATTGTATGAGCCAATTGTCTATGTATTTTAAGAAAATGATTCACGTATTTTAGGAACAAAGATACCTAATTATTTTAGGAAAATTACTTAGGTATTTTAGGAATAAGTAGTTAGCTGTTTTAAGAAAAAATTGTCCGGCTTCAGCTATAAATACCCCTCCATCCTACCAATGTTTACATCTCAAGAAATACAGAGCACAGAGTCTACAAATTAATAAAAAAGTGCAAGGGTTTCCTACAAAATGTTGTGTTCAGACAAGTTTTAGATGAGCACAACTTGGATAGTTAGTGAAAATGTCAGAAGATTATGCAATAAGGTAATGGGCCACAGTATAACAGTAACAGTCATAGAGTTAAAGATACCAGAGGATTATGCATAGGGTGATGGGCCACGGTAGAACAGTATAGGAGCATCTCGAGTCGAGTTGAGCTTTAGTCCAATTCCAGAAATTGCAAGCCATATGCTAGGGAGGTAGAGCTCCTCTTCTAGCACCAAATCATTTGCGATATTCAGATAGCTATGAAATGACCGGAGAGGGATGGTTTTGTTGATATCGGTTGATTGCCTTGAGAAGGAATAGTAGTCCCATAAAGCTTGTGGGGGGTGGGGTCAATGGTCAAGAACACAGTTTTCTGTCAAATACAATAATATCATACATGAATTAGCAATGCAATCGTGAGGAAACGAAAAAGTAGATGCATATACCATGTTGTTAATGGAAATTGAACTTGTTGTTGAATTTAGATTTGGTTATAAGTCGAGTTGGTCTCACTGAGATCGACTTTTAAAGTTCAACCATTGTATGGGTGATAATTGAACCCTCGACTTTTAAAATAGTAAGGCGTCTAATCTACTGAGCTAAGTAGTAAGTTTATCCTTTTAAGTTCCTAAGTTTATCCTTAAACCAATAGCGTTCTGCATTCTCATGTAAGCAATTTAAATGAATGGTATTTACACTATTTTGAGAAGTTCTTTGCAGTCAATTAGATAGAGAACGAAAAAGAGTGCGCTTACACGTCAACATATGGATCATTTAGACTCGAGACCATCAAGAAAATTTCCTTGTCGTGAAAGATATTCCATGCCATGGCACGAGACAACTTTTGAAAGATATGCGATCTACCTTGAGCCTGAATAAGCACAAAACTTTGGAGTTATTAAAAGTGTCATCCAATAGAAAAAATTATTTTCCATAGAAGAAGCAAGCAATAACAAAAGAAACAAGAAAATCTTCAGTTTAAATTCGTAGTGGGATAAATTAATAAAGTCTACCTGAAGACTTGAGAAGCATGGCCTGCTCTAATGAAGGTAGAGATCCTTGGAAAACGTAACCATGCCCCCGGTGGCAGCATTGTGGGTCTTCCACACTAGGGAAGTGTTACACACTGTTTTTGTAACATCCCAAACTCACCACGAGCAGATATTGCCCTCTTTGGAATTTCTCTTTCAAGCTTCCTCTCAAGATTTTTAACGCATCTTTTGGGGAAAGATTTTTCCACCCTTGTAAAGAATGCTTCGTTCTCCTCTCCAACTGATATGGAAACTTCTCCATCGCAAACATGCTTTAAAAATCTTGAGGGGAAGTCTGAAAGGAAAAGTCCAAAGAAGACAATATCTACTAGCGGTAAGCTTGGAATGTTACAGTTTTCTTGTCAACCAGGTTTTCTTAGAGCCCACCTCTTTGCATCAAACCAATAGGATATAAAAGGGATGTAAGAGGGTCATAAAGTTTTGGTACATGAGAACAACAAAATCAACTGGAAGGAAAAGGCACTAGAAAAGCAAGAGATTTTCTTGTGTAGGCAGAACGTGGCGTTTCCAAAGAAGCATATATAGGACCGGAGAATAAGTGACATGCCAACATTATTTTTTTGAATATACATCACATACGGAGTAGTGAGATTCAAACCTACAACCTCTTGAGATTAGTAGCAATGCCTTAACCGTTGAGCTATTTTGATTCTGGCACCACGACAACTTTATTGTAATCAACTGTTACGCAAAATCATATATAAGCACTAATTTATCTTGTCGTCTCTAGTGACAATCAACTTATTTTCCAATCTTTGAGCAGCCTCAGTCATGCCATGAGTCTTTAAGGCGTGAACCATTGTAGCAAATGTAATGCTATCAGGCACACATTTATTCTCTTCCATTTCCAAGAATAACTCTCCCATCTTTCTCACATCACCAGCCTGGCCATACACATTGATAAGGCAGTTAAAAAGAGGGGTATCCAGTACCACATCAGAATTTTCAATTTGCCTCAAAATTGAATCAACTTTCTCAATATTACCAGCTTTACCATATGCATTAACAAGAGAACAGTAAGTTACAGAGTTAGGCTTCATTCCCTGATATTTCATTTTTCTGAAGTATTCTTCCATCCTCTTAATATTTCCAGCTCTTCCAAACACATCAATGATTGTATTCATAGTAACAATTGTCGGAGAGAAAAAGCGTTTTTCCATGAAGTTCAAAACCGACACCATCTTGTCATACATTCTAGCTTTCCCGTACGAGCTGATCATAGTATTGTATGTCCAATCATCTGGCTCGATTCCCATCAGCTGAAATTCATTATACCACTTCTCCATCTTCTCAATCTGCTCACTATTTCCATAGGCTCTGATAAAAGAATTGAATGTAATCAAATCTGGAAGGCAGCTACCACTTTCAATCATTTCCAATAACAAGCTTTCCATTTGCTCAAACATTTTAGCCTTTCCAAATCCATTAATGATAGTATTGTAAGTGACCGTATTACATGTAATCCCCAGATAAGACATGTCAGCAAGAATGTCCTTCAGAAGGTCAAGACGACGGAATCTTGTGCAACAATCAATGAGAATTGAATATGTATGTACATCTGGCTTGCAGTCAGAAATGGATTTCATTTCATCAACTGTTTCAATGGCCTTGTGAAGGAGGCCACTTCGACCATAAGCACTAACAAGAGCAGTGTAAACATCAATAGAAGGTTTCAACCCCTCGGATAACATAATCTGAAACAGCAAGCTTGCTTGCTTAGGTTGCCTGCACTTACCCAGCATCATCAACAATTTTGTGTATGTTTTGCATCTTGGTTCATACCAATGTTGCTGGCGAAGTAGGCCAAAAATCTGAAAAGATGTACAAAATTATTTGGCCATAACTCTTATTGTCGAAATACGACAGTAAAATCAGTTCATTAGTAATGAGCTTTTTCATTTTCATCATGGAAATGCTGTATCAATTTTTTTGTTTTCTCATTTGAATTCAAAAAAATGAAGGAAAGAAATTTCTCAAACCTATGTGAGCCTTCTTTGGATGGATTCTAGGTTGTTTGGTTAGCTGCTACCTTGAAAGCTCTTGTAATAACCCCTTGAATAAGAAGTTCTTCAGAAGCTCCTTCTCAGAGAAATATTTCAAATGGGTTTAAGCGATCACTAACAAGACGGGATGCAAGGGTTCTGAAAGCAGAAACAAAGCAAACATGGCTCTTTGGGCAGGCTGGGAGTGGGAGATATCAGAAACAGAAATGCACCTCTCTTACCAAAACAGCTATAGAGGTTTTTTCTTCATGAGAACATCGTACGGTGACATATCATCTCAAATAGTGATAGCCTGATTCCATCCTGAGAGAAATTTCAGGTAGAAGTGTTAGGAATCACGGGCTCTCCACAATGGTATGATATTGTCCACTTTGAGCATAACCTCTAATGACTTTGCTTTTGGTTTCCCCAAAAGACTTCATACCAATGGAGATGTATTCTTTACTTATAAACCCATGATTTTTCTCTTAATTAGCCAACGTGGGACTACTTTTTTCAATAATCCTCAACAAGAAGAAGTTTCGGCCAATAGGTTGAGATTGCTAAAACTAAAGATTTTCTGAAGAAAGGTATAGCCTCTACAGTTTGGGAGGATTCTCCATTTAGTCTTTCATTTCCTAAGATTTACATAACTTCCCGTGCTAAAGACTTCTGGAAGGATATTGAGAACACTTAGAATTTCACAAAAAAGTAACCAATCAGGCATGGAATTGGAGTTGGATGAGTGATCTCTCCTCAATGACAGAGTGGAAATAGTTCATTTTAGCCGCAATTCATATAGAATTAATACTTCATTCATATTCAAATTATCAGCGCGTAATAAAAGATTAAGTTTACTGTAATTCATTGAACTTACTTTTGAGTTGATTGATGATTTTATACACTATGAAGAATACGTAAGAGTGTCAAAGCAATTAAAGATTAAATATATCCTGACTCATCGATTTAGAGCTTTCGTTAAGAGCCGTGATTCAACATTCTTCACTTATAAATCCAACAAAGTCAGGAAGAGTATTCTTAGCTACATAGCAACCAGTTCCAAGCATTGAAAACGAAGAAACAGGGAAAAAAAAAAAAAAAAAAGATTAAAGAAGAAGATCGTAAAACCTTAAGAGTGGTTTCCCAAAGATTCTCCTGAATAGCCTCATCAAGAGCCTCGAGAACAGCACTCGGCCAAAGGTTATTGTACTTTTTGGAATTGGCTTTTCTCTCAATAGCTCTAATAGCAGCATCTTTCCTCAGAATCCGAGACAGGCCCTTCTTGAGATCTCTCTGTAGGCCGTCGGAGGACTGGTCGGAAGTCCGGTTAAGTTTCCGTGAGCGGGAAGAGGAGATGAACAAAGGAGTGGGGTTTATGGAAGCCATTGAAGCGACTGTGGAGGTTGGGAGAAATGATAACCAGCCGAAGATTGGGGCGTTGTGAAGGTGAAGGTGAGGCTCCAGTGGCGGGTGAGACTTGAGAGTGTGGAAAGATTTTTGTTGTTTTTTTTTTCTTTTTCTTTTTTAATTAAATTATAAATTAAATTTTTGTGATTGTTCTGTATTGATTTATTATTTTGTTATGTCATTTGAGTTGTTTTCACCTATCAATTTATTAATCGAAATAATAATAAAAATTAATGACTATTTCTTTTTTTTTAATAAAGTTATCAAATTTTGTAATTATAATTTAGACTTACATTAATTTTTTATTTTTTTTATTATTATAAATGAAACGATTTTGTCAATAAATAATAATTTACAAGGTGGTTCAACCTCAATTTCTAATAACACGAGTACATATAAATTAATAATTTATATTGAAAAATGAAAAATTATATGGTTAATCTATAATATTAATCTGATAACTTTATTACATAATTAGATTATATGATTTAAAATATTTAATAAACAAAAAAATAATAAATATCATATTAATCGGATAACTTTATTACCTATGATTTGAAATATTTAATAAACAAAAAATAATAATAAGAAATTCATTTATGGATCAAATATCTTAAACAATTAACCTTATTTGAGATGGTAATAATTCTATAAATAATATCTCGACTATATTTAATGCTTATAATTATAAGTATTCTAAAAAATTATATTTTATATTTAAATATTTTTCTTTAAAGAAAGTTTTAGAATAGAAAGTGATAAACGCCAACAATGTTGGATTTTACAAAGCTAAAAGTTCTAGAATCTTTACGAACGTTCACAAAACTAACCTAACAAATTCATTCTAACCAAGAGTTTGTTAGAAGATGAATGACTCTTAGATCGAACTTGGAATCTCACTCTTAGATTCCAAAATGACTCACTCAATAATTAGCTTGATCAAAACTAATTCAATTAATCAGTTTAAACATCAAACCTAAATAAGGTTTGAAAAAGAATAACACCAAAAAAGTATCAAGAAAACACGAATGTTTAGTTTGTATTCAACCATGATCCTTAAGCANAAATTACATGCCTTTTAAAAAAAAAAAAAAAAAAAAAAAAAAAAAAACCAAACACAATGGAGTTCATCTACTAACTACAAACTACAACTTCGAATAAAAGCTAGTAAATATAAATTGAAAAAGAACAAGACAGACATAAATTGTCGTTCTTCAACTACCAAAAGTAAAGTCTTCTAATCACTTTTCAATAACTGTCATGATAACTATATGGCAAATTTCTTAATTCATTTTATTATATTTAAAAGATAATAAAAACTTTAATAATTTAGTATGGATATACACTCATTTATTTATTTAACTAAAATATATATAAACAATAATTATATAAATTTTATAAAAGAAAAGCACACGTCAAAAAAAAAAAAAAACAATTAATAATACTTTATATTCAGCTTATTACTTCGTTTTGCCACTACCACTACCGTGCACTTTTTAACAATTATTTAAATTAAAATTCAAATTTTAAATATATATATATATATATAACTCTATTTTAAAAAATTTGTTTTATCGAATATGTCCGTACAAACTGGGAGGGTATAATTGGGAATTCACCGTTGCGTTATTTTGCCGCCGCACAACACCACACCAACCCCATAAATTAGAATATATTTATTCCGAATTATTCGGTGCCTATAACGCGGCGATTTTTTCCCGTGGAGTTGCGATACACGCGCTTCGTACGTGGCCCACTTACATAAATAAGGCTTTTACATTCAAGCCCTCTGACTTACTTTATTTTCATTATTTCCAATAAATAAGATACATTTAATGGGTTCTTAAAATAGAATAAATACTCTTAAATAAAAATATTATTTTCAACCATTTTTTTCAATTATATATTTGGTCGGCGATGGAAGAATAAATGTATTATTACTTTTTTAAATTATAAATTTACTCCTAAAATTAAATGTATTTTCAATAAATAAGATATATTTAATGTTATTGTATTCTTGTTTCTTTAATATATTTTTCTTATTTATTCTTAATTCGATTCGAATATTGTTTACCGTATTAATTGATTTTGATTTTTTTTAATTTTAAATTATTTCCTTCAATGTTTATCCACCCGGAAATAAATAAATAAATAAATAGCCAACTTTGGCAAACAGTTATTTTCCTTTTATCCATTAATATAATATTGTAATTGTTTTGGAAAGTAGGATATATTTATGAAAATATTAATAAGTTATATTTTTTTAATAAGAAAAATATAAATAATTTTATTCTCATTTCCAACATATATTAAAAAAAAACACATTTTCAACCTCTTTTCTTGTGTATTCAACTATTTTGGTCGGACAAGATGCCTTTTTATAAATAAAAAAATAAATAAAAAGTCAAAAGAGAAAGGGTAATTATTTAAATATTTAGGATTTTTATGAGAGTATTGAAATACATTAATTTATTCTTGCAATTTTTTTAATTTAAAAAAGGAATTAATATTACCAAATACCTTAATAATTTAAATAAATATTTCTTAAAAGTTTAATCAAAATCTTAACCAATAAAATTGGATAATTTTTAAAACTAAAAATTAAATGGTTCAAATATTATTCACATCATATAATTTTATTTTACTTATAAAATAAAATAAAAAATTAAAATAGAACTTTATCCAAAATGAAAATTTTGAAATTTAAAGGATAAAATTTAAAAATATTATTTTAATTATTTTAATATCTTAAAACATTTGAATATATATATATATTTTTTTATAAAAATGATTAAATTATAAATTTGGTTTATATGATTTTTAGAAAATATATGATTTTAAATATTTAAATTAATATTTAGTAGAGAAAAAATTTATAATTAAAGAAATATTTATTTATTGATCGCCTAAGAAAAGAACACGAGGCACGCGTTCCAAACCAAAAGAAAACGAAAACCCAATTGCAGGGAAACGGAGCACGAAGCCAGCTGGGCCTATAAATACGAATTCATCACCGTTGTTCTTCCACCTCTAACAATAGATTTTCGCTCTCCATTTTTATGGCCTTCCCCTGGGACGTCTTCTAAGTTTGCAATCATCGCCTCTATCTCTCGCACAGAGAGATCCGCTTCTCTGTTCCGATTCCTATTGCGATCGTTGCAGAGATTTCGATTCCTTCGACGTCTCCATGGGGAAGTTCATCGATATTCTTGACGCTAGCGTCAGGATTGTTGCCAGATTTCATTCGCATTGTCCTCAAACTGGCCGGATGTACTACCATCCGCCGGATAACTCCGACGATGGCCATCATTCTGACAACCAGGAGGAGCTTCGCCTCAGGGACGGCGCTCGCGATGTGTCGTCTAATCAGATCGGTCGTTGTGATGCCGAGGCCGCGGTCGCGGCCGCCGTTCTCGGCGGCGATGTGTCGTCTCATCAGGTTATTCGTCGTGGTGCCGAGGCCGCCGTTGTCGGCGGTGGCGTTGAGAGTAATGAGTTTATTCTTTACTCTGTCTGATTGCAATTGAATTAGAGAAGCTCTGGAATGTTCTTGAGATTTCTTTCAAATCATGAAAAAAAAAAATCGATAAGTAGTTTTCGATTTGATTTCCCCTTTTTGTTTTGATGATGATATTTCATTCGTTAAGAGATGCGGACCGATCGCATCCTGATTGTTTTAACGATGATCATTATTGAAATTGATGCTTTACAAACATACCGATTTCTGGTTATGAGTTCATGTTCTTGAGTTTTTTTTTTTTTTTCTTTTCCTTCTTTCTCTCCCAGGAAAGTACGCGAGAAAATTGTGAGAATTTTTTTTGTCTCGTTTGATAATGTGAAAAAGAAGAGAAAAGAATCTGAAACAAATTAGACTTGGCATTAAAAGCTCCTAATTATAGTAATTTAATCTGACATTTATGGATTTCTGTTTCCACCCGTGACCTCCAAGAAAAGTTTACTTACCATTCTCATCCTCATTCTCTGTGTTTATTTCATTTTCGCCATTCTAATTTTGAAATTTCCAATTCCCTACCTATAGTTTTATGTGATTACTTGGCATATAAGGTAAGGAATTAATTAAAGGAGACAAGTTTGAGTGTCATCTTCCCTCCAGCCCTAGACAACCAGTACTCCCTTCATACGGTTCATCACATCATCAAAATCTAGTGTCTTTGCTGACATAATCTTGCGAGCGGTCAGAGCACGGCCTCTGTTGCACGGCTCAAACTCATTTTGTACTTTGTGTTGGATGATTAAAGTCCTACATCGGCTAATTTAAGGAATGATCATGAGTTTATAAGTGAGGAATACTAACTTCATTGGTATGAGACCTTTTAGGAAGCCCAAAGCAAAGTCATGAGAGCTTATGCTCAAAGTGAACAATATCATACCATTATGGAAAGTCATGTTTATCTAACATGGTATCAGAGTCATGCCCTAAACTTAGCCGTGCCAATAGATTGGCAAATCCTCGAATGTCCAACAAAGGACTCCAAAAAGAAAAAATGAGTCAAGCCTCCTCGAAGGTACGAAGGCAGTAAAAAATGACTAAGACTCCAAATGAGTCGAGTCTCGATTAAGGGGAGGCGTGCTTTGTTCAAAGGGAGGTGTTGGATGATGAAAATGACTAAGACTCCAAAGGAGTCGAGCCTCGATTAAGGGGAGACGTGCTTTGTTCGAGGGGAGGTGTTGGATGATGAAAGTCTCACATCGGCTCATTTAGAGAATGATCATGGGTTTATAAATGAGGAATACTAACTCCACTGTTATGAGGCCTTTTGGGAAGCCCAAAGGAAAGTCATGAGAGTTTATGCTCAAAGTGGACAATATCATACCATTGTGGAGAGTCGTGTTCGTCTAACATTTTGTAATAATTATAAATTAAAATCAGTAAAAATTCGAGCACATATTTTTAAAAGTAAACTTTAAAGGGAAGTAGTTTGTGTCTAATACATTTTTAAATTTAAAAATGTTAAAAATACTTTAATATATATTTCACTTAATTTTCCTTATCGTGTGACGTAGGGATGGAATTTCAATAATGGTCTTCTAGATGTTCTATGCTCACTTTTCAATGTAAAGGTTTTTTTTTTTTAAATTTTTATTTTAGAATTAGTTTGGTATAAAATATTACACAATTTTAAATTTAATTTTTTTTTAAAAATAATTTCTTTTAATTTAGATTTTAGAATTTATTTTTTTTTTAATTTTATTATTAAACTTTGAAAACTAATTTAGATTTAGACTAAAAAGTAAAATATTTTGAGCGACGGAGAAATTAAAAAGTAATATATATATATATATATTTTTTACATTTTGTTTTAGTCCCAAAAATGTATTTAGACCATGGTTAACTTAACCATGGTCAGCAACCGCGTCACCGTCGGCTCAAGTTGGCCAATAACCCGGCCACCGATTTTGTACGCAATAAACCATATTCTTCTTTAATTTCTCCGTCGCTTTTTCTCGACGAGATTGGGTATCGAATTCCGTTGAAAAGCTTCGTCGTCAACGGGCAGCCGGCGTATTGACGGTCTTTTCCGATTCAGTAAGTTTTCGATTCGTGAGTGTTCTCTAAGTGTTTGACCACTATTTTCTGGCTTGAATTACGATTTCATACAAATGCATGAATAAGTTAATTTTCTTCTCTAGTTTCTTGAGATTTCTTCTGTCGATTCTTCATTTACGTCCTATTCCTTCAGTTCCGATTCTGTTTTTTTAAACGATCCAGGTAGTATGAACTTTGGTGTCTTTTGTCTCTTTGCTATGTTTTCCCTTCGTTCTGAATTCCTCCTACGACTCATCTGTGCTTTAGTCTGAATCTAAACTAGTATGGAGCTTATTAGTTCTCTTGTCATGTCGTGATTCGATTTTTTTTTTTTTCATTTTCCCCCTTTCCTTTCGATTTTGAATCTCGGATTACGATTTTCTTCTGTTTTATACGATTAAACGATAGAAACGGACGATTCGACGAAACTGGAGACAGAAACACGCTTTGAATCATCCGCGGTGCGAGTTTAGCAACATTTCTGTTAATTTTAGTTGTGGTTAGGTGGTAAATTGGCGTAGTTCTCGAATCAAAACGCATTACCCCCTTCATTCCTATGATAAATTTGAGGTATCGATTTGGTTGCTGGAGGGACGACTATCGAGAATCTCCATTGATTAATTAATTTGTTTACTTTTCTCACCTTTTCTTTCACAAGATGATAATAATATATATATCCTTCAAAGGGTAAGATTAATTACTGAAGTTATACAATGAGTCTTAATGTGCTGATTTAGAAGTTTAAGCATGGTCCCTTTCTTTTCATGGAGTGGAGTTACGGATTATTCAGGACAAAAAACCATTGGTTTCAGGTTTTAATTGCTTATTTCATCATCGCCTTCTTTGTTGCCAGATAATATGGTAAATCTTTTTTTTTTTTTTTTATCCCCCCTCCTTTGTATTTCTAATTGGTTGAAAGTAAAATAAGTTCACTCAGACTAGTTAAATAAACTGTATTCCACTTTATTTGAAATAAATGTCAAATCTATCTGAAATCTATTGACTTCTGGTATTGAAATGCAGCAGAACAATTTCGAGTTGTGTTGTTGGATGAGAAAGGTTGCTTAAAATTTGAGACTAAATGACTGAGATGGATTCTGACAATGACTTCACATTTTGTCAGGCAAGTATAATTTTTATGCTATAAAATTAGGTTATAAGTTTTCAATTCAATGACATGTTTCCTTTTTTCTATCAATTCGTCTTCTACAGTTGTCATAATGTTTGACATCCAACCTAAGTTATATTACTATTACTGTTATATGAATATATTAGTAGGTGGGTTTACCTGAAAAAGATGATAAAGAGGCAAAGGATCTTGCATATGACATAGGTGATATTACCTTAAGGGATGAATTGACAAATGGCGCCGTCAGTAGGACGAATGTCATTTGGGATGATAATTTGTCAAATGATATCACTTCCAGAAAGCAGGCAACAGTGGGTTCCTTGCATTTCAATGTTACTGATATGTCGTCTGCAAAACAATCAAGCACACAGTCAACAGAAAAGGTGCCAAAAGATGCTGAGAAAGTTGCGAAGGTTTCAGGAAAACAAGGGACTGCTGGGCGTAGGCCTGCAACTCGAACAAAGGTTCCTTTTGAAAAGGGGTATAGCCAAATGGATTGGCTTAAGCTTACTCGAACCCATCCTGATCTTGCAGGTATTTGTGGTGTTATGAAACTCTTAGAATTTGATCTAAGAATCTTATTGAACTAAAGTATGTAACGATTTAGTTCTTGTACTTTCAAATTTGGTACAATTTAATCCCTATAGTAAAAAATTCTATCAAAATTAAGTTTATGTAATCACTTAGTCTTTTAGTTTATAGACACACTTAGTTTCTAGTGAGTCTATCCATCTATATATATTACAAATCCCATTAAACCTTAACAAATTGTAACATAGGATTCAATTTCTAGGAAATTGGCGGTACAAAGGCTGACTAGTAGAAACTAAAGTTCAAGGGACTGAAAGTGTTTTCTTAAACCTTAATCTTATGACCTTGGCACATATGTTGATGCTTGTTTGGGCTATTAGAGGATACAAATTGTTTGCAACTAGTTGCTTCTTGGCATGTTCAGGGTTCAGAAAAGCTTCTAAAGATCTGTAGTATCCAAATTATGAACTTCACGGAGGATCCACTTGTCATTTCCGTTTGTGTTTGTAACAATATTAATATGATAGTTATTATTTGTGTTGCAAAATAGGACAATTTTATTGTTTTCAACATTACTGGTAATTTAATGTTATAAATTCTTATCCCGAGAAATTAATGCAACTGATTTTCAACATTTGTTTTATAATTGTGAATTAGGATTGAAAGGCCAGTCAAATAAAAGGCTTATCCCTATGAGTGAAGTTAAAGAACATCAGACCGAGGGCTCAATGTGGACTGTTCTGAAAGGTCGTGTGTACAACTTATCTCCTTACATGAAGTTTCACCCTGGAGGTATGGGCATCCACAATTTTTCCGTTTAATTTTTTTCAGTGAATTTGTTATCCATCTGGTTGTAGTCAGTGGGTCTCTGAGGACCCTAGAGTTGGTAAAGTGCATGACTAGATTTGTAATGCATGTTATGGTGTCTTGTGTTCAAGAATTATCACTTTAGCGTATAACTTCTAATATTTTATGTTTAAGATGGGCCACAGTATCATGTTGTTAAATTCTGTGAAGGATGAATATTCTCCTTTATTCATGACCTTGGTTACTCATAAATACTAGCTTCTAGTCCTACTTATATGTTACTGGTCTACTCTCATGCATAACTTCTAGTTATTATTTGGGTTGAGATTCTTGCAATGCATGTTTTAACTGATGCTGAGACGCATTAGATTACATCATAGGCATTTTCTTTTGGGTAGACTTGAAGTATTTGACCTCTTGACAAACTTCTTTATCAGGTGCTGATATACTCATGAAAGCAGTGGGAAGAGATTGTACATCTTTATTCAGTATCCTTGGAATTTGGTTTAGTTTTTTTTTTTTTTGGTTTTAGTATCACTTCTTCCTCTATGGAATTCTACTGTTGCCACCTACACCTAGTTAATTTTCCATGCAATTTCAATTGGCTTTTATTTAATGAATCCTGAATTGGTGTCCAAAAGTTGTCCTTAAACAACCTTCAGATAAATACCACGCATGGGTGAATGCTGAATTTTTGTTGGAGAAGTGTTTGGTTGGCACTTTGGATAATAGTCATTGACAGTTTTATGGCATGTAGCCTTGACCATGTCTAGATGGTGTGTTGCATTGCACAAGTAGTCAAAGATTTGGTATCAGAATGTGTTGGGAACGAACTTACTTGAAGGTTCGAAGGTTCCGAGCAACGATAGTATGCACACTTGAATTTGATTTTCAATTAACTTCTAAGATATATTACTTATTCTTAAGCATAGAAAGTTGGGTATTTTATAGATATTGCAGGGCACAAACCAAATAAAAATCTTGACGGACAATGTTTATATCTATATATTATGACTATCCAAGATTCTGTTGTGCACCAGGACCAACTTTAGTCTAAAATATTTGGTTATCTTGATCTTGAAGTTCATAAGATGTTGATATTCTGGATTGGTAAACACTATACACTGAGATCTTGAGTCTTTTTCTCAACCTTTTGAGTTATTTCCAACCATATTGGTTGAAGATAAAAGGGGCGACACAATGTTTGATTTTGGAAAAAAAAAACAGTAGCATATCCCTCCATGACTTGAGCCTCCAGTTGTGGTATAGAATTTTTAGTTTTTAATCATTCCAATGTTTATGTAAGGAATTTGTTCCATGACTCATTTTGATTCTTTTCTTGTTGATTCAAAAAAGCAGTGAGTTCTTAACAGCACTAAGCCTTTTACATTAGCAATTTGCCTTCACATTGCTACAAGATTTCCTAGCCAACTTTCTTCGCAACCTCCAACCCTTTCCTTTTTCAAAAGTACCCAAACACTTGCCCCAAACGCCTATTATCATTACAGATTTATCTCGAATAACTCTTCATATGTTTTAAAAAAGAAATTTTAGGGGTTAAATAAACATTTTAAGCACTTGAAATTTCATTCCAAACTGTTTATTGATGTTGAAAGGAAATGCTTCAGACTTCCAATTGCACGATGAAACATTCAAAGGTGGTAAGATGAACGAACTTCAATTTCACTTTCTTCTCCAATAACATTTATAGCAATTTCATCATCATATTCATAGTCATTGCTTGTCCCAATCCATATCCATTCGGGGTCTCGAAGTTAGTTTTCTTTGACCAAAACAGGCTTCTTTTCTTTTTATGAAGATAAAATGGTTCTGTTACAATAATTGAAGCCGCTGCATGATCGGGAAGTCTACGCAATTAATACATATGTGTGCATGCTGTTCCCTTTCCTGTGCTTATAGTCTACAACTCACCAATGAAGTGGTTATAACCCACAGCCTTCCTATTGAAAACACTGATAATATATAAAGTACTGAGCTAACAATTTGGAAGTAAAGTGACAATAACAGTACAATAAAAGTTCAGACCTCTTGATCCTCATTCTCGGAAGACAACGTTGCAGAAAAATGTTGACGCTTCGGGCTGGGTGCTCGGGTACCTGTTAAAAGAGACTGATGCATCTCTGCTTCATATAAAAAGAGAGATGTGCATGAAACGTGTTTGTGAGAAATATAAGAAGTTTTCAACCTGATAAGAGGTGGTAGTCCAAAAGTTCATCTTCAGCTTTGAACAGACAGCTCCAGAACAATGCTTTGAGATAAATTTTGGATGAAAACCCGATTGAAAATTTTCTCGGATTTCTTTCATAGACGGAACTGTTTATACATGAACAAATGCAGTTGAAGTCGCTGTACAGACTTAAGTTAGCAGTCCAAAATAGAGGGAGGGGCAAAAACTTAGAAGGTAAAACCTAAAAGAACTAATACGCCAGATTGAAGATATATAGACCTATAAATTTGGCGTGCTTCGAGTTCGAACGACCCGAAACCACAAGGAGATAACAAGGCTAAAGAATCCCAGTTGATACTACACATCACCCTGGAATGTTCCGCTTTGTAGCTTCCATTTTCAAAAGAAGATCTTTAATATCTGCTTCCATCCTTACCTTCAAGCTCGAGTATTCTCGATGAGCTCTTTCTAGAGCCTGGAGTTCCTCGATTTTCTGCTTACGCACATCCTCAGCTTCAGTCAAACGCAACTTGGCAATTCTACTTGTGTATTCTTCATCTATTTTTTTGTTTTTTGCAATAGCAATGCGCTTTAAACCTTCTGCTTCTCTTCTAGCATCGTCAGCTCGAGCTTGAAACATTTTGGCCTCTGCAAGTTTTATTCTAACAATACTGTCCAATTCATCAAACAGAGGCTCCCTGTGAGAATTTATCTGCAATTCTGGCTCCATTACCCGTTTGTCGCTACGTTCATAATTCAAACTAGGAAGAGTAATGGCTGCTCTTTCCATTTGGGGAACTTTATCGGAATATACGGATTTCAACCATGGCGCTTCCAGACATGACCCTGAAACTCCGTTGTTGCTTTTTGATGGATCCTTCCCAGACGGTATCGGTGTCTTGCCGAGCTTGGAAGAATCAGCAGCATCTGTAGCCACATATCACAAAAAGGTAGAAATTAGCAACATTCCCATTCACACCAACAGCACTACTAGACACTAATTCAAATCTCAGCAAGTCATAGCTAAATGAACTTAGAAGTCATATAGTAGTCAAATCAAGTCAGGATTTGGAATCCGGATTCGGCACCTAATGGCCCCAACATTCCCCTACATCTCTCGTGACATGGTCACATTACTTACTCCTCGCTTTTAAGAGTGGAAACTATCTCTGTAGACCAATACGAGTCATTCCAACATGCTTTATCTTCGCTCACATGCATCCATGCATCCTAGAAAAATTCTCAAGTCACCCAACATAGAATTGCTTCGAGCAAAACAAGTTACACTATACCGTTCTTATGATTGAGTCACCAACAAGGAAAATGCACCTTGTTGGTGTAGGTAGTGACTTTCAATCTTCTAAGTCTTTCTTAGTCATCTTATCTTCAAGATTGCTCTCGTTCAAATGGGGTCTCGATTTATTCATAGCACCCATCATTTACTCGGGTGTCACATGCCCATTAGCTTCCTTCTTGGTTCGTCCCCAAACCCCATCTTACTAGAGAAGGTGCCACATTGATACCATTTATGTAACGACCCATCCTAGGATTCGAAATCCAAATTTGGCACTTGATGGGCCCAACATTTTCCTGCTTCTTGCGATATGCTCATGTTACTTACTCCTCGCTTTAAGAGTGAGAACTATCCCCACAGACCAACATGAGTCCTTCCAACATGCTTTGTCCTCACTCACATGCATCCTAGACAAATTTTTAGGAGCTCACCTAACATATAATTACTCCAAGCAAAGCACGCTTAACTATGGAGTTTCTATGATTGAGCCACTGTAAAGAAAGGTGCACCTTGTTGGTATAGGCAATGGCTTTCAATTCTTTTAAGCCTTTTTAATCATCTTATCTTCAAGATCGCTCTAGTTCGGATGTGGTCTCAGTTCATTCATGTATCCTTCCTTTACCCGGGTGTCACATTAGCTAAGAGACGATCTTTGGCAAACAAAATAAAGGAATGATAAATTCTCGTGCTACCAACCAACCAACCAAGAATTCTACAGAATAAGACTATCATTTTCAATTGCAAGGCAATAAAAGAAGCCATAACATGCAAAGCGTAAACTTAGCTTACCAGAAACGAAAGTCATAATTTGAGCGTACACCTCTGGAAGATTTGATTTATTGGCCAATCTAGACAGCATACGGCCAGCAAGTTCATGAAGTTGTTTCCCTCTCACGTCCTTGCTAGCAGAAAAAATTCTTTTAACATATTCAAGTTCCCTAGAGAGAGGTTCAGCCGTCCAATCTTTTGCAAAATTTTGAAAAACCTCTTTCACAAACCCAAACATCTCTGAAGGGTGATCACAGGCAACACAATGAAACTGCATTTCGGTTGCTCCTCGGTCTCCCGTAGCACTCGGACCGTTTCTAATATAAGATTCACGTAAGGCACAATCCACATGGCACCAGTGAAGACAAACATCACACCCAACCCAACTACATGTATTAGACGCCATATCAAATTTTGAACAAACAAGACACATACAAGCACTGCAAAATCCATTTTTTGGACCACAAACTTTACAATCACACTCATCCACAGGCAAAAGATTCCTGCATGACATATTTCGGCATCTTAAGTTTAGAAATATCTCAGCTAAGTCGGTCGATCCAACGGAACTTACTTCCTTAAGGAAATCTGGTAGACCAGTTTTTAGGCCAACCAAGATTTCCAACTGTACTCGATGGCATTTAAGTAGCATATCGATAGTTATGTCCGATCTGTTTTGCAGTGCTTTCTGAATTGCACATAGACCACGTTTTTCGGCATTGGACATGATCCCAAAGATACTTGCTTTCAGAAATGCTCTGAACTGATCTGACATCTCAGTAAATTTCTTGGACATTTCATTCACAGGTTCAGTAATTAGTCTGGCCACTACTGTGTCTATAAAATCTGCACCTCCTGTCGGAAGCTTTTCCTGTTCCTTCAAACTACTAGTTCTATATAAACTACCACTGCTAGTCTCTTGCACAATCCTCTTCTTTTCCAAATTATTAGTTAATCCACCATCATGAGATCCTACTCTCAGTGCAGGCGATTTAACATCATCATTGGGCTTAGAATTTCCCATCAACTGTTTTTGAAAGCTTAATTGCCTATCCAGCCCACTCATATTTTTTGAGCTTTCTTCCTCACATGAATGAGGACCCAGAATGGGTTGAAGGCAGCTATTGCCATTCATCAAAATTCTTTGATATAAGGGAAGTTCCTTCGACTTAGTCTCATTCTGTGACTGTCCCACCCAAGCTCCTTGAGAAGCCTGATCAATGCCCTGAAATATCGGGCGACTTCCAACAGATTGTTCGAAGTTGTCCATTGAGTTCTGATTCAAAGAACAGCTTGGGTTGTGAAAGAAAGAGTGAGACCCTGAGAACGACATTGATGGGGCAAATCCATCTGAATTAGTGCAAAAAGTGTTGCTTAGGGACTGTACACTTCTTCCATGACTAGGGGAACTGGGCGCTGGAATCGAATCGCCAGTGGCACCAATAGGTAACAAAACATTTGGTAAGCCAAGAGAAAGATCAAGAGGCTCTAGCATAAGCTTTTCATCCCTTCGCTTACTATCACCAGATTCATCCACTTTCTCGAGTTTTCTCACCGGAGATCTTGTAAACAACTCAAACCCCCTAGTACTTGGGCCTTCCATATCATTGTACCTACAAATTTCAGCAGCTCCATGTTCTCTATCTGTCAAAGCTCCATCTTCTGCAGAATATGCTGCATGGGAGGTTGAAGGACTAACGGCCACACTTTTGCCTTTATCTCTAAAATTTTGAGTCAGTGCGTCGGTAGTTTTTGTTGTCTCTCCATCTGACATTTCTTTTTCTACCTCTTTATCTGATACATGAAAATCTCTGGTGTTCACTTCTTGATCGATGCCCTTGCTTTCCTTGCACTCGTTATCCAACTGAACTGAAGATTCTAACGAGTTCTTGTCATCCGTCCCATTATCTTGTTCTCTTTCACCAACCGAACTGTCTTCCAATTTGTTGCCTTCGTCAGCCACAACATCACGTTCTTCCTTGATACAATTCCCCAAATCAATAGATACATCCCGACTTTCTGATAAACCAGCGTCATCACTGCAAGCTTCTTTCTCTTTAGCCACATCCATGCTCTTATCCAACAACTCAGCCTCTACTACAACACTGCCTTTTTGAACTTGATCTAGATTCTCACTTTCAACCTCCCTCTGACCATTATCCGACTCCAAATGCTTTTCTTCTACCAATTTATCTTCACTCTTAGGAAACGATTCAGCTTCACATCCAGTTTCAGATTTGGGATCTGGTTCGGGTTCAAGATTTGGTTCAGGTTCAGATGCAAGTGCAGTTTCAGCCTCAGGGTCAGGTTCTAATTCTCCTTCCTCCATTTCACTGTTATTCCCACTATCGACCTGCAAGTCCTCCCCCTTTTTCACCTCAATACTCTTTGATTGCTCGCTCTCTGAGTCCTTCGACCTTGTCGGTGACTTGGACTTTGATTCTTGGGCTCTCACACCCCTCGAAGTCAAGCTAGGTGAGGTTCTTAATTTCGATTGCTCACTACTTGAATCTTTCGACAGAGATGGCGATTTCACATCTCTCAATCCCTTGGGAGAATTCCTCCCACTCCCTCTCTCTTCCAATCCTCCAACACCACCACCTCTGCTCCTTGTTCCCTCATCAACATCTTTATTCCAACTCCCAAATCGCCGCCATGAAGATACACTGCCTTCTCTCCTTGACCTGTCCCGCTCTGATCGAAATCCTTTAGGGCACTCCCTGCGCGACCCAGAGTAGCTTTCTGACCTATGAAGCCCAATACGATCCCCTCCACCGCCACCTCCAGTACTACCAGCATAACCCCTACTCTCTCCGCTTTCTCGAAATCGATCAAACCCTTTTCGCCGATCAAACCCCTCAAAATCATGATCTGATCGCTTACGCACCAGCCTCGACCCTTCCCGATCCTCATCCACCGATCGATCCCGATAATATCTACCAGACGAAGATGACAGATTCTTCCGAATAGCCTCGGATTTATGGTAAAAGGCTCGATGAGAAGACGAGGTCCGACTCAACACAGGATCCTTACCTGGATTTTTCTCGACGTACGAATCAAGATCGTCGCAAGATTTCAACCTCTTCATCACGAAATAAACGAACTACCAAATCAAACAAACAGCAACAACAAACTGGAAAAAGGATATCGAGCTACAAAATTCTAAACCTCCGCCGATAACCCATATCGAAATTCACGAAAATACCCCGAGAGCTAGGGCTTCAAAGAACCCTAGCTTTGAAACACAAGCGGCGGTATAAGAAAAGAGAGACGATGAAGAGAAGGAAAATAGAATCATAGAATCGGTTACCGGAAAAGGAAGGAGAAATGGAAGGCGGCTGTGGGTGGGGGAGATTGACCGGCGACGGCGAGGAAGAGGGATTTGAGAAGGGACAAAATGGGAATTCAGGAAAAAGGAGAATTCATCATCGGGTTTACAAGCTTAGTCCAAGTAGTCAACGCAGTATAAAAGCAAGAGAGACAGAGTTTGTTACGCAAAGTGCTCAAAATTTGCAGTTTTTTAAGTGTGAATATATATTTATATTTATTTATTTTTGTTAGATTAAAATTTTAGAGTGAATTTTAGTTCTCTAAATATAAGAATCAAATTTTTTAGCTTTTAAAATTATTTATTTTTATTTATTTCGCGTTAAATAAACATCTCTATTTATTATTATGTTCTCTTGACTGCATTATTCTCGAATTAAAAAAATGTTTTAGTTCTCCGCTAGTAATATTGATAAACTTTTTAAAATACAAAAATAAAAACTTTAAACAATTTATGCTTTTTCGAATGATATTTGTATTATTTTTAAATGCTTTAATATATTTTTTAAAATAATTTTACACGAATTTAGAAGAAAAAAATTAAAAAAAATATATCAATTTCTCAAAATTTTAGAGGAATAATCTTTGTTTTGGTGATTTGCCAGCTGAGGCGGAAGAGGAAAGAGAAGACGGAATCAGAGCCGTCCACGTGGCAAATCAGACGTCAGAAGAAAGATTGTCAGTATTGGGTTTGACGGTTTGACGCTTTCTTGAATGTTGTCACGTCGCTGCTTTCTGACTCTGACATTAAAAAATAATGGTTTTTTTTTTACTTCCGATTTCAGCCGTTGGATGCCGTCGGTCACAATATGCCACGTGTAGGGTAAAGGTGAGACCTACAGTCAAATGTCGGATGAATTTATTATAGGAAAAAGGATTACCAAATTCTCTCTCTTTTATTTTTGAATGGCTTGGCCTATTTCCAAAAGGTCAATGCCCTATTTTAACTCTATATATATATATATATATAATTAATTAAAAATTTTGAATTTAAATATTAAAGATAATAAATGCATGTATTTGGATAGGTATTATAATTAATATTAGAGTTAAATGTTAATCAAGTGATTTTCTCTCTTTCTCTTTCTGAAAAGAAAAAAAATATATAATCTCCGAATAAAAAAAAAAAGTAATTTTAGAAAGTAATTTTAGAGGTATACATGAGTCAGATTGAGTTGAGGTAATCTTTTGGGCCAACCCAAAAGTTCGAGTTGTTGGATTAATCGAGTTATGTCGAGTTGACTCGGCCATTTGCACACTGAACCCATATCCACCCAAACCAAATCGAGTCCAAAAAAGTTCAACCCTGCCCTTATAATTCGAGTGGAATCGAATTGAATGTAGATCCCTAAAATTAGTATACAACAAATATAATAAATAAGACAATTATAATGAAACGAAGCTTTTATATATACAAATTACAAGTGAGAAGAGAAGATTCAAACTTACAACCACAAACCGTATACAAATGTAAACATAACTCATCCAGCATAAAAATATACACCATTGACTAATAAAAGTTCAAATCTCTGAGTAAAAAAACCACATACTACATACCTTCAAAGTTTGTCAACCAGAATTCCATTAGGGCGATCGTTACACAATCTTAGAACTAAAACAAAGCATTATTGAAATTTAAATGATAAAAAGTGTAAGATTTTGAAACTAGGAGGAGGATTTAATTAATTAAAGGAAAGAGGGAGAAAAAATGCAAGGAGCCTCACCTCACCTCACCTACATAACACTACAGTATAATCCTATATTATTTATATCACAAATATCACAAATTTTTACAAATGGAACCTTCCTTACAAGCCCAAATCAAAGGCACACCACCTAAGAATGCTCTCTTTGGACAAATCCACGGACAGATAATGCCCAACCCCATCTAAAAACCTAATATCTATCCATCCAAATCTAGGGGTACCACCAATGGAGGGTTTCAATTTCAACAATCTGTGAGCGCAGCTGAAGGAAGCCAATGAAAAACACACTATTTGAGCATCGCCATGAAGAACGTGCCAGCAATGAATCAAATGGATAATATATACAAAAACAATGGCAAAAATTTGCACAAATATCTTCATTCAATGAGAAGATGAATGTAGTAGCAGCAGCAGACCTTGAAATTTTGTTGCTAGCTAGCTCGCTCACCTTGAAATTTATAGCCATTCCATTCATCGAAATATCCTAGAAGTGTCCCCTAAGTACTCATTTTCATATCCATTCCATGGTTTAACTTAACACCCAGCTGCCTTTAGAAAGTTATCATATGGGCTTGAAGGTGGTAGTTGAAAGAGGTGGGGATAGTGTTGGTACTCGATCGAACAAACCCTAGGAAGGATGTCTTTAGTGGAATGCCGGTACTTGGGAAAATCTGAGTCCATGAATGGGTTTTCGCTCTGCATTTCAATGAGATTTAAAGTTAGATTTTACAAGAAAGGGATGGTTATAACAGCATGCGAGCATGGCAGAAGTAATTGTGTGAACCCAGGTTGATATATGTTCCAAAACACGCAATAAAATCTCCATTTTCTAATGAGAATGCTTCAGTATCAATTTTTCTCTTTATCTAGAATTAAAATTGAAAGAAAAGTGGAGTATATAAGAAAGAACATACCGTATTTACACAGAAGTGAACTCGACGCCGTGAAGACTCTTCCTTTCTCTGATTGTTGCCACCATGGGTGGAAGTTTTAACTGGACGTTGCCCTTCACTTGGTTGAGAGTTCGTAAAATTTGATAAATTTTGCTGCTTTCCTTCTAAAAGGGCCTCACAGTTGCTAGCCATATCTTTGTAAGGCACATTTACCGGGAAGGAGCCTGATGTTCTTCCTACTTGATTTGATATGTTGGAAACCTGTAGCATACTCCGTTAATAGGAAAGATGCAACAATTGAACAAATTTTATTCTAATAACAAGCATTCTGATTGATATACTGTCAACATGAGGCAATCGAGAAAAAAAAGGGGTAGGGGAATGAAATATCCTCCGACTTAAGCTAGTGCACACCACTTGGAAACATGTAAAATGAAACTAAGAAATATATCCAGTATTAACTTTAGCCACAATAATAGATCTCAAGAGGCCACATAAAATCAAGCCTTTTATCATCCTGTCCTTGATCCCAATAGGGTAAAAATAACAACTATAATGGTGGAGCCACTTGATTCAACCACCAATCAACGAATATCTGATTGAACTCGGGTGTTTAATCCAATGAAATGGAGGGATTGTTAGGAATCACGACTCTCCACTATAGTATGATATTGTCCACGCTCAAATGGCTTTGCTTGGGGCTTCCCCAAAAGGCCTCATTCCAATAAAGATGTATTCTTTACTTATAAACCCATGATCATTCCTTAAATTAGCCAATGCGAGACTCCCTCCCAACAATCCTCAACGATCCTCCCCTTGAACAAAGTACACTATAGAGCCTCCCCTGAGACCTATGGAGCCCTCGAACAGCGTCCTCTTAATCGAGACTCGACTCCTTCTTTGGAGTCCTCAAACAAAGTACACCATTTGTTTGACACTTGAGTCACTTTTGACTACACCTTCGAGGCTCGTAACTTCTTTGTTCGAGATTTAAGGATTCTATTGACATGACTAAGTTAAGGGCATGACTCTAATATCATGTTAGGAATCACGACTCTCCACAATGGTATGATATCGTTGACTTTGAGCATAAGCTGTTATGGCTTTGCTTTGGGCTTCCCCAAAAGGTCTCTCATACCAATGGAGATGTATTCCTTACTTATAAACTCATGATCATTCCCTAAATTAGCCAATGTGAGACTCCCTCTCAACAATCCTCCATAGGGATGAGGCAGCAGATTATGAAAGAATGAAGTTTACATTTTTTTTCATTATATACTACACACGGTAGCCAAAGAGGTTTGTTGTCAATTTTCCTGGTCAGTAAAAAACATTCATATTTTCCCTTTCCTTTTAACTTGATCATCCTACTTTTGTAGTTCGCATCTGCACTGATTTTCAGTTGCATTTGTGGAGAACATATAAAAACTACATTTTCTTGTCTCACTTTATACAACTATATGAGCTCAACTGTATAGCGTTGTTAACTTACCAACTTCAAAAGTTCATCAGCACTCATGACAGTTGGACTTTCCAAGGGGTTCTCTATCTCAAGCTCATTCTGACTTTGAGGTTCGTCGCATAAGTTACCATTATCAACCTGCCAAGTAAGCCAAAATGTAAAGTGAAGTCCACAACCCGAAAATCAGTGCAACTATTGGGCAGGAAGATGAAAGAAGTGAAAGGAACCAAGTCAGATGTTTCTTCCTTCAAGGGTCCACATTTATATATTTCTCCTGGTGTGACAAATAACTGAGCTCCTAACGGACATGCATCATCTGGTAAAAAATCTTGGAGTAGTTGCTCTCTGATGGATGGTAGCTCATTCTGCTTTAAAGATCACACAAATTAGTTATATTTACTAGAAATAGAAACTGACAATCTACTTTGTGGTATACTGAAATAATGCTTACTTCTGACATATTTTCGCATGTTTGCAAAATTAGCTTAGCAAATGACGTTTTAGATTGGCTTTCACTTTGATCAACTGCTGAAAGTGACTTCGCAGCATTTTCATTGTCTTCTTTTGATCCATAAACCTGTTTGGGATTGTCTTGTCCTAAATTAACAACCTGTAACTTGCAATCTTCTACCAACTCTAGAAAGGGGTCAACCTGATAGAAGTAAAAATTCATATCAATTAGAAAAACATTTTCAATAAAGTTAAAATCTCTAACTTTCTTTGGATTCCACATTCTAGGCAGGACTAAAAAATAAATAAATAAATAAATAATAAAAATAAATTCTGAAATCAGATCAAGAACACACTTAGGCATCCAGAATAGAGAGATATGAACTAAAGACTAGACACATTTGTACTACGTATGAATCAGAGTGGCAATTTTTTTTTTTTTTTTTTTTTTTTACACCTACTGTTTCACTAGTAAGGGCAGCTTTAGCACGAGGGACAAGAGGCATGATGTTGTAAGCTTTTGATGTGAAGATGATCATCGATGTTGCCAACATAAAAAGGGATCTACGCTGTGATGGTCGCAACTGGCCTGCAATTTCGTAAAAGACTCTTTTAGTTGCAGAGTTGGCCTAATGAAGATCCACTCAAAGTGGACATATGACTGGTGATGAAAAATATCTTTCCATCCAAATACATTTGGAATGTCAATTTCATCTTTATACTTTTTCTAACTGAAGTGTTGTGGGCCAGTTAAACTCACTAGGTTACTAGCCTTTCCTCCACTCATATGTCAAGTAAATAAACTACAAAATTTTGTTTGATCCATTAAAGAAAAAATAGCTGTTTCTTTACAAAGATAAAGAAAGGGCCTTTATTTCTACAAGGATCCACATCTAGTATGACATCATTTTTATGGAGTCAGTTTTCAGGATTCCAAATGATCTAGGTTTTCAATTACGGGATCGGATCTTCAAATAAAAGGAAAAAATGATGAAAGATCTTACAACTTGACCCCCCAGTGTTTACCACAATATTTCGAAGTAATGAAAAAAACTGGTACGATAATTTTATAAGAGCTTGCTCGCAAAGTTTTGACATCATAATGAGGTACTAAACCTCGCTCATGCTTGAATGGAATTATAAATCTAGCAAGATTTGAGAAACTGAACAAATGAAATAAAACATTTCGTTAGTTCTAGAATGTTCCCTACCTCCAGAAAGGGAAATGCTCCGCAAGGAAAATGCAAGTTGGTAACTTCGAATGAGCGTCTCATGCCTTGAGCGCTGTGTATAAGGAAATAGAAAATTCATATAGATAGTTACAAAATTGTTAAGTATCAACTGGAACCGTAAAGAACTAAAGGATAAGCTGATATCTTAATGTAACATTTACTCATTAGGCTTTGTATGAGTTCACAAGAATTAAGAGAACTCTAAACTTAGCTGAATTCCTAGATGTATTTAGAATATGAGAAAATAAAAATGTATATCGTGGCTTGGTTGAAGCTCAGATGACCTTAAAAACTGTTAACTGAGTTCCTTTTTACTTAAAAATCATCCGTGTTTTCTGATTTTCTGTAATAGCTCAACTTAAGAGCACTCCACAATACTCTCACGAGATGTTTAATGCCCTACATAAATGCCCCTTGGGCTTCGTAAACCTCTCCCACCTACGCTAGATTGAGTTCAAAAGCCTCTTAGAGCCCTTTGCTACCAGAATGCAATCCATCGATCTAACCCCGTGGGATGAGACATCTATTATTACCTTTAATAATTAGAGGATGCACTTTTAGTTGTCTAAATCAGAAAGCAGTTGGCTGACTAGAATATGTTGGTTCTCTAAAGCTTTACATAGGGCTCAACTCAGAAAATTAACAATTCATAATTCATAACAAATATAAAATAGCATTTCATCAGAACTTTTAAGTTGTAATATACTGTGAAAACATTCGTTAAGTATCATGCTAAGCACGTATACTTTACTTGGTTTGATCATAAAGGATGTTTAATGAGGGTGTATGCACTAATTTGGAATCTTGCATTGACTCCATTGACTGAAGTTGAACATAAAAATTACATGTGGATCCAATTCCATGGTAAAATGAGGGGAGACATCAGTAAATCATCTAATGGGTAATTATTTGATTGTAAGACCTATTCATCAATCCTCAAAGTTCTCATCACCAGTTTCAGTCCACCAAGCAATGTTAGGAATCTAAGTTCGCAACTACAAGAGCCTCAAATCATAAATCACCATTTTTTTTATGCAATTCATCGAAAGGTTTTCAATTCTATAATTTACTTATGAATGCCCCTTTGAACTATCAAAAGGTTAGTTAGCTCGATAACAGTTCACAAAACCTATGAAATTTGTTCTTATTCACAAGAATAGTTGTCATTTCAAAAGAATTTTCTCTAACCCTCCCACCTTAAGTTTTCTTCTCAATTTTGAGCAATCCAGTAACTACCCATTTGAAACTCATGCTTATCATGCTAAACCATTGGATCAATACCTCATGAAAACAAGTTTGGATCCTAAATTTTAAATAATAAAGATAAAAGCACATTATAATGCCACATGAACAATTATATAAGAAGCAACTGTGACACATTCTTCTAAAAAACATAACTAACTGATGCAAACTAATAAATACTATCCATCAAAGTTGTAAAAAAAATCACTTTACACAATTGTAAAATATCATTCATACTTGATGCCTTTACAAGCCAAAATGTCTTTCAGATGTAAAATATCATTATCTTATTTTTTTTGTATTAGCTTTTATCATTAACATACCAATACACCATTAGCCATAATGATGATTGACACTGCCAGAGCTGTTATAATATTAGTCAACCCAAAATGAAGCTAACAATAGAAAAGAAATACGTTCTCTTAATTTCAGACCCCGAATATGAACTACATTACTTGATGCCTGCAGAATACTGATTCAATATATTGATTGAACAAACAACAATGAATTTACCTTAGTCCGTGCAAATAGCAACACCAGGCAGTAAGTATGAGCAATTGCTTCATAGTTTTCAGGTTTGTTTAGAGGAGAGATAGATTGTGCCCATATTGATGAGAGCAAAGTGGTAATCTGGCGGCTGCTTAGCCTAAGGAACATCGTCTGAAGATTTAATTCAACAAAATGAAAATATCAGGCAACCAAGAAACCATAATAAATAGAGGAATCCTTACTGAAACGGTTATAAAAACCAACATACATACCTGTTCCTTTTCTGCACTTCTCAAATCTTTCTCATTAGCAACCATACTAGGTGGATACATTTTCACACTATAAGCTCGGCTGTAACCTGACTTCAGTCTATTCAGCATAGTATTATTGTTGAGCTTTGGATCATCGTCATCTAAAATTGAATCTGTAGCTAGAATTGATGGATCCTTTTTTACAGTGTAAACTCGGCTGTAACTTGACTTCAGCCTGTTCAAAATGGACTCACTTTCAACCTTTGTAACCTGTTTAATAATAGGCTTTTCAGCCACCCTCAAGATGATGTTCTCTTCTACAGAATAATGCTCAACTTTCACTTTCTGAAAAAGTGCTGCAGAAGAGGAAAACACAGAAACAGTTCTTGACAGTGTCCTTTGAATATAAGCGGGCTTTGTGGAGTGGAGAATAGAAGCATGAGGACGTGGGCAGACAGATGATGGAACAAGAACAACAGAAAATATGCGGTGGGCACCAACTCTGGTTTCATGGTCTGAGCAAACCATTGCCAGTAGTAATTGATGAAATAATGCCTCAGGAAAAGCCTGCAACACATTTGTTAAAAGCTTAGAAGAAGGGAGAAAAGGGGTAAAGAAAAGGTGGTGCAGAACACATAGAGCATGTGCTCTTGCCTTATCTTGATACACCAAATTTGGTATTGATGCAACAATTTGAGCTGTACGGAAGACAGTAGAAATCAATGTTTTGGCCATCACAGGAATATTGGACAATTTTTCTAGCATTGCAGCCATCATCTCTAGAATAAGACCTGCATCTCCAACCTAGATAACATTTCAGAAAATCAGCACTAAATCCATCACAAGGATTTTTGGAAGTCGAAAAGATCATAGAAATCAAATTTACTGTGGTGTGCATCTATGGCATATGGTATGCATGCAAAAGCGAAAAGAAACTGCTGTGATCTTTATAAATGCATTATGTGTAAAAGTTAAAATGAAGGGACCTTGCCTATAAATGGGCATTTCCCTTGTTTGGAATCTGTAGTTACTGGTTTGACAGGTAACTTCAGCCTAGCTACCAACCTTTTGGTAGCTACATTGCCATGATATTAGGTACATCAAATCCCTTACCCTAAGGATACCAACTTATGGGGTTGATTATCAATAAGCATTAGTTCTTGTTGCCAAAAATAACGACTAGAGTCCTTCTGTCTTCTGTAGCTAATTCTGAGTAGCTTTGACACCAACTTGATGTGAAAAATAATTTTCTCAAAGGCGACTTAAGGAACAAGCTCTTATGATTGATTTACCACCAGGTTTTGAAAAGGAACTTGGATACAATAAAATATGTAGACTAAAGAAACCTCTCTATGGCCTCAAGAGAACTTGGTTCAAACTGTTTGAAAAAAATGTGACTAGTTATACATCCCTTCAGAGTTAGGTTGACCATACTATATTTTATAAACAATCTAAGAATAATAAGATCTCAATTTTGATTGTTGATGTAGATGATATTATTTTCATGTGTGATGATAGAGCAGGTCTAGTTGATCTCTAAGAAAGATCTTGGGAAATCGAGGACTTGGGAACATTAAAATATTTCTTAGAGTTGGAATTTGCAAGATCAAATAAAAGGTATCTTTGTAAATCAAAGAAAATATGTCCTTTGACTTATTTGAAAAACAGGAATGCTTGGCTACGAGCCCAATTTGAAATTACAAGCAACAAAAACGGAAGAAAAGGGGAAGAAATAAAGGACAAGAAATGACACCAGAGACATGCAGGAAGATTAATTTATTTGTCTCGAACACGTCCAAACAGTGTCCTTACTGTAAGTATGGCAAGTCAATTTATGCAGCGTCTAGATCAATTTATTTTGAACCTGCCTATAGAATCTTAAGAGATTTAAAAGGAGCTCTTGGAAAAGGAATTTTATTTTATTAAAAAACAACAATCACTTCCAAGTAGAAGTCTCAGCCCATAGAATTAATGAAGGAATATGGATTAAAAGAATACAAGAGGAATTGAAGTTCCCTTGAACTAAGCCTATTCAAATTTATTATGACAATAAAACTGTCATATCTATAGCTCATATCCAGTTCTATATGTTAAAACAAAACATATTGAAGTTTTTTTTTAATTTACTAAAGAAAAGATTGATGTTGGTGCTACATGTGTCGTTTATCTCCAGACAACAGAGTAAATTGCTAATGTACTAAGGGACTTTCAAAGAAGTAATTTGATAAATTGATTGATAAACTGACTATGGAAGACATTTTAAACCAGCTTGAGGGGGAGTGTTGGAATTTCTAGTCTTTATAATTGTGTAAATACAAGTTGTCAATATTCAGTCTTTATTATTTTCATTCTTTCCTTATATTGTAATAGGTCTTTCTCCGACATAAGAAGACGTATATGTTGAGGATATCTGGAGTCCTACATTGGCTAATTAAAGGGAAGATTATGGGTACATAAGTAAGGAACACTATCTTTATTGGTATGAGGTCTTTTGCAGAAACCAAAAGCAAAACTATAAGAGCTTATGCTCAGAGTGGACAAAATCATACCATTGTGGAAGCTAGTTGTTCCTATAAGTGGTATCAAAGTCATGCCCTTATCTTAATTTAGCTATGTCAATAGAATCCTCAAGTGTCGAACAAAAAAGTTGTGAGCCTCAAAGGTGTAGTTATAGTGACTTAAGTGTCGAACAAAGAAGTTATGAGCCTCAAAGGTATAGTCATGGTGAAGATTCATGGTAGAACACTATTGGACTAGCAATGTGCTCTAGAGAAGAGGAGTTGTCTAGATACTGCTATATGGATAGATATGACTGTTTAAAGGGAGACTCAATGGTATAATTTGTTCGATAGAAGGATTGTTGTCAATTGTTGGAGTCTCACGTTAACTAATTATAGGGAAGATCATGGGTATATAAGTAAGAGACACTATCTCCGTTATACAAAGCCTTTTGGGAAAACAAAAGGCAAAACCATGAGAACTTATACTCAAAGTGAAGAATATCATACTATTATGGAGGGTCATGGTTCCTCTCACTAAATTGCACCTATTTGAATAACATACTATTATTCTCCTCAATTTAAGAGAGACTAGATGAAATATTCAGGTCTTTTGGCCGTTTGATTTTATAAGCATTTGGTCAATGTTTGCCGAACATTTTGCAAAGGTCAGCTTTCCTTTGGCGTAGTTCATAAATTTTTGGCAGTATGAACCTACCCTTTTTCATCTGAACCAAAAATAGTATTAGTGACATAAAATTCCTTAAACTTCTCCTTTATTTACACTTGTCATTGGCTTCTTGATCTGCTTTGTAACATCATTGTGAAGCTGCAGATTATCTCCAGTTGTTTAAACCCCTTCTTCACGAAGAAAAGTACGCAAATGTAGCAATGAGTATCATAAGCCAATAGTTAGTCAACGCTGTCTTGTTAAAATTTAATTCTAATTCACGTCGACCACTTCCTTTGTGTGTCATTTGTTTTCTTACTAAATATTCCACAGGTCTCCACTTTTGTCTCTATACGGCTCCAAGTCCAATGTCCTCTCCTGCATCTTCTTTCTTCTTAAAAAATAAGGTTAAAGTTCAGTAGGAAGAGAACTGGTGTTGAACAAAGTTTCTAGTTTAGAACTCTCCTGCTGTTTTAGTGTCCGATAAAAACCCACTTTTCACATGGTTTGCTTGAACCGCTGGAAAGGCCATGGAAATTCTAAGCTTTCTTTACTAATTGCAGTACAGTCCATGTCCTGATTCCTTCCACCTTCACCGCCAATGAACCATAAAAACTTTAGTGTTAGAAATACAAACTTGGCTGCACTGATGCAGAGTTTACTTTTAGATAATGTAAGAAAATGTACCTAAGCATTTTGGGTGGCTGTCCATTTCCTTCCATTGGACGAAAATGTCAGCAAAGTAGATCACTGAATTCTTCAAATGAGGTTGTAAAACCAGGGTGAACCTACTTGGGACATTACTAGTCATTTAAACAACACACCCTCAGCCTTTTAAGGGTTCTTGTGTCCATGGAACATTGTTTGAAGGTCATATAGGCAAAGTCTTACAAAGAAAACGTGGGATGCTTCTATTTCAACTATATCACACTAATACAATTGAAGGGAATCTAGGACATACTTTACTGGCTATAAATCCAGCACCTTTCTTGATCCATGCAATCTTGCAAGGTGTGGGATGGGGTTTGCTAGATTCTCACAACTTTTGAGTTTTGCGGTCTATAATTACCTTATAAACCATGTCATTTATACCTTTTCCTCAAGAGGATGGTTCTTGTTAGGCATGAAAATGTTTTTGTGCTATGCCAGACAAAATGTTCACCTTCCTCCTTATAAGAAAATTGCTTTATTTTTAATGGCTTCCCTTTAAGATGCCATTCCATTCTCTGATTCTTATTGTATCATATCCTATTACCCAACAAGCATACGTTGGGCATCACTCATTTGACCTGTGTCCTGTTTGAACCTGTAGCAACTGGTAAGATCCTGAATTAGTTATAGGTAATGTTGGGGTCAATAATCTGTCCACTTTTGTTCACTCAGTCACTCTTTTTTTTTTTTTTTTTTT
>NW_019272040.1:723747-729526 GCF_002738345.1 Cucurbita maxima | reverse complement strand
TTTTTTTTTTTTTTTTTTTTCAGCCGTCCTTAATGTCATTTTGGGACTGATTGTGTAACATAGTATGTGAGTCCATCACTTGTTTCCATGTATAGCTTATGTAGCTGCCCTATTCAGTATTTTTCAATCTTCAGGATTAATGTCATGGCCTCCGTGAGATGAAAGTCCATTAATGAATCTTAAGATTTTCTGGATTTGTCTCACTGATGATATTCCTTGCATTCACTCAGTACATTCACCGATGAATTCAGCCACTCCGCTACTTGGTTGCAGCAATTATGATATTAATTATACAGTAATTGCCCATAATTTTCAGGTGTGTGGTCCTTCAATAGTTTGCTCACTGTAGGCCACTATCTTGTAGGAATTTCCCCTACTCTTTTTAAATTAGCTTGTAGTAGGTCCCACCGTGTGAAGATGCTTGAATGTAGTTTAATCAAGGAGCTTACTCTATTTTCCTCGGTACACATGAAGAAACTCTTGACATTTTTTTTACCAAATCACCAAACTATTCAACGTTCCACCATCCATCAAATCTTGAAGCTTACTCTATTCAACGTGTGTCTTCTTGGAGCAAATCTTGAAGCAATAACTATTTGTGGATTGACTTCCTAGCCCTTGCCCATTCTTTCTCTTTTTTCCTATATCATTCAAAAAGGTATGGCTTTGTCACGATTTTCATATATTTCTTCAAGGTCTGATTCACTGCTGATGTTTATCCCAAGCCACACATGTCCCATGGTGGCGTAGATGCTCAGCGATTATGCTAGTCATCAGCATTGCTGAAATCACCAGAGATTATGGTGATATCTATTTCTTCCTCCATACCTCGATTTTTCTGCTAGCCATCTCAATGAAATGCTCTTCAAGAACAACTGTAATCTTTATCTACAGTAATGAGGGAATGTTATATTGATGGGGCCTTTAAACGGGTGTTTCCTGGTACCCCATGATGTCGGTAAAGAATCTTTAGTTACCGGTTTGAAGGGAAACTTTGGCCTAACAACCGCTCTTGGGAGTACAAATGAAAGGATAATTACCTTTTTCGACAACTCCACGAGGCAAGCATCAATTGAAGCTTGGTTTTTTTGGTTCCATTGTACAACTTCCACCCCCAAGTTAGCATCATCAAGGGAGCAATGTATACTTTTTCGAAGATGTCTCATTGTATCACTTAGCGCACCAATGATGGCCACTGATGGTTGAGCATCTGAATGCTTAGCAAGGGAGGTGGCGATATTAACAATGTCAATCTGCATGGTAGGATTTTTTAAAACATTCTTGTGATCTAGGTGTTTGATGAGAATTGCAAGCATGAAGTGGGAGTTGTGCCCTGTATCAAATAAATGTATTTCATAAGAACCACTAGAACAATTATGGAAATATACGAATAAGTGGGAAGTAGTAGTTTAGATCTCCAAGGCACCGACTTTAGAAAAAATTCAAAGGAAAATATTACCTAAATTCTCCATTATCAATTGCATATCCATTAAGACAGAAAGACCAATCCCAAGTTTTGGAGACCAAAGATTTCCGTTATCAAAATAACGGAAGAAACATTCAAAGACACGTCGCATTGTTGTAACTTCTTTAGCCAACTTAGCAAGGTTACGTAGGCAAACCCTGGACCAAAATTCTGGGTTCTGAGCGTCTTCCCTGTTAGATATGTATAAGAATGATAAGACTTGTAAAATTGACATGCAAACATAATTATGGAATACTGAGACATGGACTTACAGGGATACAACAATTTCTCCCTTTTCAGTTACTATCATCCTCCATGAACACATCCTTGTTATGTGTTCACGTGAATGGGAAACTGCTGCAGTGACATCCTGAGTATCTTGCTCATCATGGCCAGAAGAACAGGCATAATTTTCAAGATCCCCATAATTATCCAAGACAACAGATATAACCTAATTCACATGGAAGATGAAAATGTTACTAAATTTTTTACAAAAGTTAATACCACCAACGGAAGAAATAACAATGAGTGTGAGGTAAAATATCTATAATAAATAAGAACTATAAGAGATAGGCATATTTATCACATGCCACAGCCATAAGGAAATTATCTAAATTGTTAATCTTGCTTCCTCATACTTGTTCAATTTGACGGAGAAAAATGTCAGTTCCCACGGGTAGAAAAGCTGTAGTAACTTCAGGAATTAGAGCAAGAAAAATATAATTATGTGATAATGCAAAGCAACTCACATTGTCAAATTCTGCTGATATATTGGAAAATTCACCCATAAACCAAATCTGCAGGTTGAACGCACTCAGATAAGAAAATAATTTCCAAAATGACAAGAAAGAAAATATGGTTCTTCAACAGAAATATTGCATAAATGAGAGAACTGGAATGCCATCTAAATGTTAAATGGTACAAAAAAAAAGCGTACATTGGAAGAAAAAATTAGTTCAGGATAACTTTTTTTTTTTTTTTTTTTTTTTGAGTTTTGTTTCATATTCAGAAAAGGAATGCTTTGGGTCTTCTCCATTCAAAGATCTTACAGTCCACTCTGCTTCAATGTTCCTTCCTTTGCAGATGATACCCACCTGCAACATGTGGAACCTTTGCTGCTTGAACACAGCACCAGTCAAAGGACATAGTGATCAGCCCCGAAAAGGTGGTAACAAAGGTCCATTTTCCAACCCAAAATTTCAGATTCAGCGAGTCAAAGTAGGACTCATTGCAAAGGGACTGGTTTAGGCTTTGATTTGAAAAGTAGTTTTCCACTCTGGTCTTCAATGCATATTCATATCAGGAGGTAAGATGGAAAAACTCCTTCCTAGGTAGGCCATTACATTTGTTTTGTAAAAGAGATGTTCTGCAAATGCATTTGTTTTTTTAATGAGAAACGAAGGTTCCATAGATTTATAACTGCATTCTTGTTTAACCCATTTATTCTGAATCCTCTCAACTACTTCCTTTTCCCAAAACCCAAAGAAAGATCTCAGACACCTTCTCCGATCCAAAATGTCCTTTGGGTGGCTTAGGTGAGTCAAGACTATGGCCTTACAAAAGCAATGTTTGTGGGCATCATTTTAAGATCATTTTTCCACTCTATTTTCCATCATACAGAAGAAGTAGAGATTCAAAATTAATCTACTGACTTTGAAAGACCAACACATTCAGTACGTGCATAAATATATAATACATAGTAATACATCCAAATAAATGCAATGCTGATTACCATAGATGAGAGGGCTTGAAGGCCAGCTGAACGCATTTGTTTTTCTCTCTGTTCCTCCCCTATTTCTTGCCCTAAAAGGCAGAGTTTGGGAATCATTCCATCTAAGTTAAACATATAAGTACCATCCCTCTGCACAGGCAATAAAAGTACATAAAAATAATGAGGATTTTCAAGGAACAAGTTTAAGTTAACTCATCGCATCCTTCCAAAAATAGATTAAACAATCATAAAAAATATAAGCATACCATACTGGAAAACCTTACTTGGTTATTAATGAAATCAAAGAGAGCTCGGCATCCTAAAATTCGCAATTCATCATGACGTGCTTGATCTAGTAGAACGTGGATGATGCCAAGCAAACTACTTGCAAATAGAGGCCTGCAATAGTTTGTTATGATTACAACTTTCATATGCATGGAAGTGTCACGTTATCAAGTCAGGAGATATAACAAATCGATAAGCATGCTTATTATCAACCAGGAAATCAATTCTCCATCTATTGCACAAGATTCCACTGAACTTAGAAGAAAAATATCTCAATTCATATTCTCATTAGGCTAAAAGGTTATTATGGTGTTTTAAAACTTCTAACAATATAAAATAATTTTACACATGAACCACAACATTTTAATAAAGAAGTGAACAGAAGATATTAATTTGAAATCCAATCACAAGGATGTACACGTAACAGATACTTGAGGCCATTAAAAAATCCAAACAATTTACACAAATACATAATTTCATCCAACCTGTATGTGAAAAAACATTAAAAAATTTAGGTTAAAATAACATTTTGATGTTTGTATTTTGGGACACATTCTATTTAGTTTATGTACTTTCAATAAATATTAAAGAAGTCCTTATTGTTAGTTCGAAGTTAGTTTCTATGGAACTTGGTAAAATAATAATAAATTTAAGAAAAGATACCATGTGAATATATTTTTCAAAATTTATAGGATGTAAGGAAAGACTAATAGAGACTAAAGTTTATAAAAAAAAAAAAAAAAAAAAAAGTTGGCCATAATTATTTGGACATTGGGACATTTATTAAAAGTACATGACTAAATTTGTTCATTTATAATAATCATTGTACTCTTGTCCCGCATGACTATTAAAAAAAAAAAAAGTTAGCCATATTTATTAAAAGTACATGACTAAATTTGGACATTTGAAAGCATGTGAATTATAATAGAAAAAGTCAAAAACTACACCATATTTTAACCAAATATTTATTTTCCATACCCAACTATTTTTAACCAGCTTGAAAATACAAATTAAAGTGAAAGATGTTAGACCCTAGAAGCTTAAAAAAATGAATGAAAGAAATGAAAGTGCTACTAAAGTGCAAATACAATTAAATTACCTTGTGTTCATTTATAATAAACATAGTACTCTTGTCCCGCCTATAACTACTACAGGCAATACCAATGTCCTAAAGATAAGTCAGCCTCTATTATATAACTTGGAAAATTGGACCCAAATCCTAATGTAAGTCTGAATAGTAGAATTGGTCACTAAGTACTGTGAAAAGAAGAGCAATCAAAGTACAACCATTTGTTCATAGAGCATAGCAATTCCTAAGGACTTGTATGCAAGGTCATCTACAATAACAAGTATTCTGAAAAGGAAGGAATTTGTTTGTTTGAAATGAGAGAAGAGGGTTAAAATATATTTTGTATCCGAGTTCGAGTTCATTTGGTTGCCATGAACAAGTTCTACTTGCTTCAGAAAGTCATTGATATAACTGAGATGTACGCATGTATCAGCAGCTTGCACCACTCAACCATATCTATCTTTCCTGGTGCAAGTTCTATAGGCATCCTCATAGGAAGATATTAAGGAAAGTGATATTAATATTTAAAATATTTAATTCCACTACAAAATTAAATAAGTAACTCACATTTGCGCTTTACAGGAAACCAACAGCTTTCTGTAGATACATATGATGATCTTCACGGAGTGAAGTTGCCCATTTCGCAATTCCCTGTAAAATTTATGCTCAAGATAACTTGTGATCTGCAAAAAGGAAAATTAAAATTTCGTGAAATAATAAGAATAGAGCTGTTCTAAAGGTTAACCAGGAAATTACTATGGCCCAATGCCCAAAGGACCAAGCAACGAATCTACGACAAACAGTTGAATTGTGCCAAAACAAAAGAGAAAAAAGAAAACACAAGCACTGGATAAATCCTTAACCTCTCAAGCTGGGAAATAAGCTTTAATGGGAAGAAAACATTATTAAGGTATCCACATCAATCATTAATCAAAACCAGGTAAACAGTCTCTGTGTTAGGGAGCATGATCATGAAAAGACAAAAAAGTCTGAATTTCAAAAATAAGCTTCCCATGGACCTTCGAACTATCAACTCCCATCATATGATTCCTCGGAGGGGAGAAAAATGAGAGGGCAGAGCCCAATGCTTGATACATATCATCATAGTTCAGTACTCCGTCCTCTATGTTAATGAGAGTCCATTACCTCCTTGTCAAAAACAGTTAAAGCCACACAGCACTATGCTACTCTAACTTTAGAAATGTGACATGGACAAAAAAAAAAAAAAAAAAAAAAAAAAAAAAAAAAA
>NW_019272040.1:693063-723734 GCF_002738345.1 Cucurbita maxima | reverse complement strand
AAAAAAAAAAAAAAAAAAAAAAAAAAAAAAAAAAAAAAAAAAAAAAAAAAAAAAAAAAAAAAAAAAAAAAAAAAAGTAAATAATTCACTTTCAGAATAATCCAAAAGCACGGTTTAAAGATATTATTGGAAGTAAAATTCAGCTAAGTGACACCTTGGGAATACGAAAAGGATTTTTGGACACATATTCACATAATTTATTAATCTGTCTGTCATTGGGTTCTTCATCCTGCCATAACACAAAAGAGAACGATCAATTTCGGAATAGAATTCTCAGACGCTTAAATAGAATATTTAACTTGTAGGCCTTTCAGGCACAAGAAATAGTCACACGCATTATAAGCTACAAGGGAAATAACAAAAATTAAACTGTGAACAAAGAAAAATAAGCAGGATAGAGTTAGCTTCAAAGTAGTAAAAATGCCTATGTAAGTTGTAATACCATGTACATTAATAAACATTATTGTTAATAATTTAGTAATATTCCTCTTAGACATACCATATTAAATAGTACAGTGTTCTGAGACCTTTTAGGAATAATGGTTTGAAAGATTAAACCACCGGAGGAGGGAATAACTTATCTTTTCAACTCTCATGTCTCTTACTGTTGTCGTCTGCAATAATGTCCATCTTTGTTTGGTGTGTTCATTTGGTACCAATACAAACTATAAACTATAACTACACAGAAGGGCTTTTAAAGAAGCTAAATTAGCAAATAGTAAAGGTGGTCAGACAATTCAAATCATCGTCGAAGAAAAGAAAGGGGGAAAAACTAATAATCTGAATGGAACTTTAATGAAGTAGGAACCACCTTTACCAATCAAAGAGTCTGGAACACGTTTAAATTCATTGGAAAAGGGAAAAGGAGAGAATGTTAAGCTTTGTGATGTTTATAAGGTTGACCACAACAAAAGCCATTGTAGAGAACGATGCAAAATAAAGCTGTAATAATTTGTACTTAGATGATGGACCAATGAGAATTATGTTAAACCTTTGTACAATTTTATATCATAAAATGATATTTCAAAGAAACGATTCTGGAATGCTCTCTTGAAGATTTTCTGGGATACACGAACGTTTTCAAAATGAGAGAGATGAAACCTCCTGAAGAAGCTTTAACATGGATCTGTGGCATTCTAACATTTCATGGAATCTTTTAACCTCTGGTCGAGCTCATATGTCTTAACCTTAACAGATTGTAGCGTAGATATTGTAGTTCTCTCTAATCTCTCGTCTAAATTGTCAAATTTGAAAGTTTATGCGTGCAAAAAGTTTAGAATGTAGATTTTTCGTCTCTCCCATACAAATTTCTGACTCTACCCCCCTAGCCAATCCGGTCCCAATCAGATCAACCAGCCACCGGTTCATGGAACAAAACTTAAGATGCAAGGGCCAGAAGATCAATACAACAACCTGACCAAATCTAGACTAAGATAAGCATGGATTCAACTCAGACCAAAAAATATTGCAATTTTTAGAAAAGAGTAGTAGACTGAGAAAGAGAGAGAACCTGAGAACGAGGAAAGATATCGGCGAGAAGCTTCTTATAGCGCTTGATGGGATGCCTCGACCTCGCACGCAAAGCAGGGCAAAAGAAACACAAAGTTTCACAAACAGGCAACATCACTTGCCCCGAAACCATTCTTATTAATCTCTCGACACTAAAAATTAGAAGAAATCCCCAACGACGCCCCTAAAAACAAACAGATACCTCCGTCCACAAACTCCGGTGGTGAAATCCTCAGCCCAAAAAATCAATCTGAAATCGATTGAAAATTTGGAAAAAAAAAAAAATGGAAATGAAATTCTCACCAACGGTGCTTGGGAAGGAGGACCTACGGTGGGATTCAAGTGGCCTCCGGAAATTTGTTAAAGAATTGATGTCCGGTCTGATCTCCGAGGCCTCCACCGAAAAAAAAATGGCTGAACTCAACGCCATTTTATACCGTTCTTCCTTTCCCTCCATTTTCGGCTACACGTATGCTCCCACGGTCCTGGTTTTCGCGCAATGCCATTAGCCGTTATTTTGTTATAGACAAAAACGATCTTGGAATTTATCTTTTTATAAATAATAATAATAATAATAATCAATAAAAAAAAAAAGGGCATTTCCTATTATTTACCAATATATTATTTACTTATCATAAAATATTAAAATTATATATATCATTCGAATCAATTACTCCAATAAATAATATCACATACGTTTTAAAATTTTTTACACATTAGTCATCGGACTAGTAATTATATGTCGATGTAGTGTTCGTCACAAACACTGCTAAGTTATAGTATTGTAGCATGTTTTAAGTTTAAAGAACGAGGTTTGAATTAGCATTAATGTCGTTTTCATACTATATTTATACGAAGGAAACCAGGGTTTCCTTCGTTTCTTTCAAATAGAGCTAGGAGAAGGTTGAATCAAGCTTCACCCGAGCTTTGTTAAATTGTGGCATGCACACATATGCTCTACCCACCTTAGTTTAGGTCAAGGTACCCTTTCAAACCTTTTAACTCAGTCAGGTTCGACCTTGCCTCGGGTTCTATATGACTCTAGTTTTGAACCTAGTAGTTTTCTATTGTTTCGGGTTTGATCCTACTGAATAAATTTTATCCACAACATTAAGTTTCCACTCTCAATTTGAGATTTCTAGCTTCAGCCCTCCACAAACTTTAACATCGATAACTAAAATCTCGTAAAACTTAAATATCAAACAATTATAAATCATAATGAATCATTAACATCAGTTATAAACGTTAAATATTATCAATCTCAGTAATAATTTAAATAATAAATGTATTTTTTAAGAAATAAAAAAGTTTAATAGTTTTTTCTTTTAGTTTAATGTATTGAAAAATATATTATTATTATTATTTTGATAACATTAAATTATGTCCCAATGAAAAGTTTTGCCATGTGCAAAATATTATATATATATATATAAAAAGGAAAAGAAGAAACTGATAACTGATAATAAAATTGTCGTCTGATCCGATCCGTTGCATGGCTGTTCCTCCGGAGACGGCTGCTTCATTTTCTGCTAAATTTAAGCCGAAAATCCCAGCCACTCGAGCAACCGTGTTGGATCAACAATGTCAATGGTGCAATCGTTCATCATTTCCAAGGAAAAAAGTAGGATCAACAAAAACTTCATCGCAGAGAGGCGGGGAAAAAACAAGGATAGTTATTATTATTATTATTATTTGTTCTTCATCTTCTTGTAGAGCAGAAAAGGGATTTTTATGGTGATTGGGAATTCAGTGAGGAAGAAGAGGAAGAAGAAGAAGAAGAAGAAGAAGAAACGCAATGGCGAGGACTAGGGTTCGTGAGCCATCGCGATTGTTAGCTGGTAATACATGCAGGATTCGCCTCAGTGAAATTTTCGGGAGGGCGACCCGGTCTATTTTGGGCTTTTTTATCATGATGGGTCTTTGCAATGGCGTGCATTACCTTTTGAGGCCTTTTTCTCAACCTCGTATTAGCTCTGATACGATCGTAAGTCGCTTTTTTATTCTCTTCTCTGAAAATTTCATATCGATTCTTGAGTTTGGGCTCTGCTTTTTGGTATAACAATCTGATTCTTGAGATTTTGGTCCGCTTTTTGGTAGAACAATCTGATTCTTGAGATTTTGGGTCCGCTTTTTGGTATAACAATCTGATGCTTGAGATTTTGGTTCTGCCTTTTGGTAGAATAATCTGATTCTTGAGATTATGGCTCTGGTTTTTGGTAGAATAATCTGGTTCTTGAGATTATGGCTCTGGTTTTTGGTAGAATAATCTGGTTCTTGAGATTATGGCTCTGTTTTCTGGTAGAATAATATGATTTTTGGATTTTGAGTGTTTCAATAATTCACATTCCAGAGCACAGAGTAGTGAGTTGAAGGGAATGGGAAAAAATGGAAGAAAATCTTCCATTGTTATTAGAATAAATGTATCAAATGGCAATTGATCTTTTTAGGCAATTCTTAGTTTCGCTATCAACCTCTCAGAACTCTTAAGTTCTTTCAATTAGGTCCCTCACAAAAACAACTTATGTCTTACTCAATTATTAGCTTATCAACATGGTTGGACATGTGGTTTGCTCCTTAAAGAAATGGATTTTGTTCATGGACGAATGGAGTTTTGAGGATGAATAAGTTGGATCTCGTGTGTCGGTGAATGTGTTTAGGGTCAAATTGAGAATTTCGTAGGACCGAGACGAAAATGAGAATAACTAAAAAGATGAGGGACTATTATGTATATTTTGCCTTATGATGATTATTATTATTATTTGTTTTTGGGTCCTTGAGAGGATGATAGGTTATATGTCATATGATGGTCATTAGTGTATTCATGAGTGATTTCTTCTTTTCAAGTCATTCTAATGACACTGGGAACAGGGTGCTTGCCCTCTTGGTCTAAGGTTGAAATGCTTATGATTTGAAATGTTCTTTGAACATGCAGGTAGGTTTGGTTGTTGGGAACTTCATAAGGAAACAACTCGATTTATCAACGCTTAAGACGCTGCGTTATATCGTTGACTTTGGTATGATATGCTATATGTTCTCGCTGGGATTGGAGATGGATCCATACATACTCTTCAAAGCACCTACACGTGATGCTAAAGTAGCTTACGCCGGGATGATTTCGACACTGGTCTTAGCCTGTTCCATAACCCCATTTATCAGTTTTTCAAAGACAAAAGAGATCAGTTTCATCCTCTCCCTCTCAACTGTCCTCTCTAGCACAGCTTCTCCTGTGCTAACCCGTTTGATCACCCGTCTTAAAATAGGCAAGTCGGATATAGGTCGACTCGTTATTGCTGCTGGGATGCATTCTGATTTTATATCCACTCTCATTATCTGTATTGGTTATCTCTTTTGCAAATGTCAAGAGGTACGCCTCTCCACGACACGAGGTTTTCAATTAGGTTTTGTGTTATTGATACAGATGATAGTTGCAGCGAAGGTTTCACCTGTATTTATGAACTGGGTTAATAATGAAAACCCCGAGGGTAAACCTATGAAAGGTCCTCACCTGGTTCTTGCAGTTGCTTTCATGGCCTTCCTTTGCAGCTGCCCTACTATACTCGGTTACAATCCGATTCTCAGTGCTTTCTTAGCGGGAACGTTTTTACCTCGAGAAGGTCGAGTATCGAGATGGGCTATTGGAAAAATTAACTACCTGCTTAGTACCGTTTTCTATCCCATCTTCTTCTTTTGGATGGGGGCTGAATCCAAGTGGAGTGACTTTGAACCTGGACAAATAATGACATGGGTCAGGTTGATTCTTCTTTTTGTCATTGCAACCGTAGGAAAAGTTGTTGGTACTGTGATTGCTGGGGCAATTTTGGGGTTTCATTGGCCTGAATCAGTAGCACTTGGGCTGCTGTTAACCATGAAGGGCCATTTTCACATATACTTGGCTATTGCTGCGAAAACCGTAAGTACCCTTCTGCAAGGCTTCGTCACTTTCTGTTAATGCAAGTTTCAACGTTCCTCACAAAATTGTCCAAAAATTATCGACTGCGACTCAGTTTTTTTCAAATGCCCCAACCAGGGTTTCCAAATTAGGGTTTTGGTTTTAATTCCATACGTACAGTGCAATAGGCTCTCTTTTCGCTCCCGGCCATCTTTTGTTCGACTGACTTCAAGGTGCCATCGTGGCTATTTGCTCACGTTCTAGGGCAGTTTCGAAAAGCTACCTTCTCTTTCCGATATCTTAATATTCCCCTGGAAAGTAGTGCTCGATCTTGAAGGTTGAAGAAAGAGAACTTATAGCACTGTACGTACGGGATTAAAAACGAAACCCTAAATTGGAAACCCTGATTGGGGCATTTGAAACTTTCGTCTTGTTAAGTACTATGCTGAAATGATGAACAAATGCAGGCTGGAAAGACGACGACTTCTACGAGCATTGGGATGGTAATTGTAATCTTCTTCACAATCGTGCATGCGCCAAAAGTTGTCGCACATATAATCAAAAGGGCAAGGAAACGTACACCTACGCATCGAATGGCGCTCCAATTGCTTGATCCATCAAGCGAGCTTAAGATCTTGTTATGTATACATGGACTTCAGAACACTACAGCAGCCATTAACATCATGGAGATTTCTCGGGGGATGGCTAAACCTGGAGTTGTTGTATATCTCACAGACATGATTGAACTTACAGATGAAATAGCAGCCACGTTAGTGCAGGTTGAGGGAGAGGGCACCCTGACTGTAACTCACGCGGAAGTGAGACAAATGAGAGACCAAATTACTGCTGTGGTTCAGAGCTATGTAGACGAAAATGGAGACGGAATTACACTTGGAAGAATGCTAGCTCTCTCAGCATTCAATTCTATGGCTCAGGACATATGCATTTTGGCAGAGGAATTGATGGGAGCTCTTATCATACTGCCATTTCACAAGAGCCAGCGTGCTGATGGGTCTTTGAGTGAGGGCAATGTGGGTTTTCGCTACGTCAACCGCAAGGTAATAAGTTATTACTGGCAATGCTGCCATCAACTGGTGCATTTCAAGTGTAACAAATACAACTACAAGGAAATTGGTTGATTATAGGATGCTTGATGCTAGGAAAGTGAAGGTTATTATAGATTAACTGTTGAGAATTTTGCGTTTCTTACAAATCTTCTCATCAATGGCTGACACATTTCATTCGAGCAGGTTCTCAGGAATGCCCCATGCTCTGTGGGAATCCTAGTGGATCGAGGTCTTGGAACAGTAGAGAAAATTTCGAGATCGTATGCATCTCAGAATGTGGCAGTCATCTTCATCAGCGGTAAAGATGACCGAGAAGCCTTAGCGTATGCGGCTCGAGTAGCAAGGCATCCTGGAGTTAAACTCTCTGTGATTAGATTCTTGGTGGATGCTGCTGCAGAGAATGCTGCAAGAAGAGCTGGGACTTACAGGATAAGTGTTGCTGAGCAGGAAGAGGAAATGAGACTAGACGATGAATGTTTTGCTACTTTTTACGAACGACACGTGGCTGGTGGGCACGTTGCTTATGTCGAAAAGCACCTTGCGAGTTCTGCGGAGACATACTCTACATTGAAATTACTGGAAGGGCAATATGCACTCATAATCGTCGGTCGAGGTGGGAAGGTGAACACGGTTTTAACTTTTGGGATGAATGACTGGCAACAATGTCCAGAACTTGGTCCTATAGGGGATGTTCTTTCGGGGTCTGAATTCTCTGTTAGGACCTCGGTATTAGTCATCCAACAACACAATCTAAAAGGAGAACTAGATGGACTTGATGATGATTTTTCTATTATGTAGATGTCAAGAAACCGATGAGATTAGTAGTGATAGACATTTAGAAGCTAATTGTAGCCTTGGAATACAGTGATTTGTAGAACTCTAGCTGCTGGAAATTATAGAAAAAAGTGTAGAAATATTGACGGAGTACATAGAATTCTGACCATTTGACTTGTTCTGTAAAACAGTGTTCTCTAACCAGTTGAAAAATAAAGCAAGTTCTCATACTTCATATTCTTTTTGGATTTCAACAACTTATGGAGTATTTGAGCTATGAATGTTAACTTCATAAATTATGATATTTCTTAGGACTCTCCCTGCTATTTGCGCCTTGACCACTCCTTTAGGCTCAAATTCGATTAATAATTTAATTAACATAAAAACAGCTGTTCTTTGTTCCTGACTAAATTTCAAGCTTTCATTGAAAGAAAATGGAAGAATATACTGGAGCACTTATGCTCCCCCAACACAGTAGAGAAAACTAACAAAACAAAAGGGGAACCTAAAAAATGCTATAAATTTCATTTTTGGCATTCCATTTCCTACTGGAATTTTTTGAGTTGAAGCACATATGCAAGGAATCGAAATCTTAAAATGGTCAGATAACAGATCTTTCCCTGGGTTTTCTTTAAGGCAAACTAATAGGACCTCGAGAACCTAGAAAACGCACCCTGCATCAAGTAATTCACAAATGTAAAATAATGGTAATAATGTCATAATCTTTTTTTCCCTTTAAATATTTGGAGTAATAACTTGTATACCTAAACTTTGCATTAAAGCTTCTTTTACTGTTAAGTTCTTAGGCTGCATTTAACAAAAACTTAAAACAATTTTAAATGAACTTGTATTAGAGACTACATTTATCCCATATGTTATAGAGGTTAAAATAAGTGTTCTAATATCTAGATTGCATTAAATATGAACATTGAACAAGACCACACAAATTTTTATGCAAGTTTCAAGGATAATCAGTAATTCAAAATATATGAACAGAAACAAAATAAAATAGGCGTAATGCCTCTTAGTGCAGAGTAAGCAGAGAACTGTATTCAGTCATAATGAAGAACAAAAACATATTCACGTCACCCAAATTGCAGTTAATGGTCAAGGGGGGAGCGAAATCATTACCTCGAGCTCATATTTCAAAACGTCAAGCTCCTTATCCAAATCATTGATAGCCTGATTATATGCCTGCATCGGCGAGGACTGGCTAGCCGTCTGTATCTGCCCAACAATGAGATCGAAAGAATCGAAACGTAATGATATAAAAGAACACCAATAAGAACTTAATGGCCAATTGTAATTTAATCAACAACAGGCGATATAAAGATAGAAAAATTACGGTATTAAAAAACAATCATTAACTGCAAAGTTTTTGCCATCCTCAAGGATTTCTAGTTGAGGTTTTCTCTCCACGTGATGGAAGAAGGAGGGGTAATTACCCCTGGCTCCTCAAGATCTTAAAGTTTCCATCATAAGAAGTTAGTGGTAAAATTCTTGATTTACTCCTTCCCAGGGATGTTAGCCCCCAAGAACAACTCAACAGTCCCAAACTAGCGCATGTAACAGAGAATCATGAGAATAAATCAACGCTAGTTACATTATAAAATTTAATCAGTCGTTCTCCTCCTGAGTGTAATCTACCATTACCAAGGAGAAACAAATTCTGTTCAATTAACCATTCATGCAATAGAACAACTAATATACAATGGAAAATTGACCCAAGTACTAACCCGAACAAGTATTCTGTACTTAAGAGGATGAGGAAGCTGGTAGGCAGCAAACAGCACATTATCATCTCTGTGAAGTTGCCTGATTATTCCACCAGAAAAACATATATAAATATACATCCACGTCAATAAACAATAACGAAGAAACTAATCAAAATCGCCGGAACTTCCAGTTAACGGAAAACCTTACATGCGGATGATGTTTCCGATAGTATGATCCTCTCTCTCCACGATGAAAGTCGCCGCGTTCATGATCTTCGTGTCTCTCTCGTATGAAACCCTGTAATGTTCAACAAAATGGACGCCCGTACGGGAAATCACTACAGAGATGGTGGTGGTGTGCATATAAAGAAAGCAAAACCGATCGCCGAATGAAACTGATTATGAAAAAGGTTAAGGTTTCAAGAATTTACTTCTTGGCGCCCTCGGGGACGACGAAGCGCTCGTAACGATCGGGTACATTCATCGTTTTTTCTTCTTCCTGAAACTGAACTTCCTCTGAAAATAGCTTTGTGAAGATGGCGACTTGGGGTATTTATACGCGCTCTGTTTCCTCAAACTTAACGGTTTCTGGATACGACGCCGTTTTGACAGTCGGAGTGTAATTAGTCGTATTGTCTAAGTTGGTAGGGTTGAAGTGATTTTGGTGTCATTGTACCTAAGATGAGAGGAGGTTGAGTTTGGTCTCAAATTTAGCATAGTTGATAACGTCAAGGTTGATTGATATCTAACACAATTTTTTTTGTCTTTTTAGATTAAACGTGATGTAACACGTCACGAACCTAGTTGCCATTTTGTAGAAGTGGCTCAGTTATTCCCATCTGTCTCCCACGATTCTTCCCGTTTAGAAACTCTAGAGAAGGACAGAGGTTGCTAGAGTAAGAAAGAGTTTAGTACCGAGAATCAATAATGCGTAAACCAAAAATCCATCGTTCGAGACCCACCTATTCCAACAAGAGTTAGTCTCACAACATTCTCTTCACTTAACAGCTTACCGGTGGGAAATTTTTTTTCTCGACTTGTACATACCACTAGACATTAGTGTTGTTTTCAACTTGTGTGGACTAGTAAACACATAATCTCATTTAAGTTATATTGCGTGTACTTGTGACTTTTGGTCTCACTCAATCGAGCTGGAACTAACTTATAATATGTGTTAGGTCACTTCTAACCACATTCCATACTGAGATGATGACATAGTTTCGTCAACTTCACAGAGAATCTAGTGATACTCGATTTCGATCATATTTAGTTGCTACTTATCTTAGATGATCACCCGTCTCACCCGTCTCACTTAGTTAAATTACAACTAAATAATAATAATAATAATAATAATAACAACCACACATATACATATAAATATACATACACATATATATATTTATTTTGTTTAAATACAAAAGAAAAAAAAACAAATATTAAAAATACTATTGCTTTAATAGAATTAAAAAAAAACACAACATTTAGTAAATCAAATAGTATTTAAAAAAAGAATTAATTGATTTTAGAAAAATACCCTAATTCAAATAACAATACTTTACATGGATTTAAAATACAAATTTAACATTACAAAAATGATAAAATCGAATAAAAATACTTTATATGGATTTAAATTATATTTTCAATCGTACAAATTAAACGTTATAAAAATTATAAAATAAAATAATTCTTCGAATAAAAGAAGATAAATTATAAAATTAGACTCTATTATTCGAAAAAAATTAAAATTTAATTTTTATAATTTTAAAAGTTAGGTTGATAATTTGATAAATTATTATAAATAATATTATAGTTTAATAAAAATTAAATCATACAAATTAAAATTGTAATTCAACTAATATTTTAAAAATATATTTCATAGGTTGAAGTCATATTGTTAAAGTGAAATGCTTGAAAATGTCCATATAGAGGCAGAAGGGAAGGTGGGTGGCTTTTGAAAATTCGAGTTGAGGCGAGGGGTATTTTGGTCAAAGGAAGAACAATTGACCTAATTTAATTGAAAAAGTAGGGCAGTTTGACAAAATTAAAAATGGGATCTTTCAAACAGGACGAAAATTTTACTTGCCCCGCCCTTCATCTTCGCCTCTCAAAAACTCTCTCATCAGTGTCCTAATTTTTTTTATAAAATTTTCAATTTTTATATATATATTTTGGATGGGATTAAAATTTTAGAGGGAGAGAGAAAGAGAGATCCCGAACGCACAATCAAAAAATTCAAAATCTCTAAATCTCTCGCAAATATGGCATTTCACGTAGCTTGTCCAATTACATGGTATACACACTTCCCCTTCTTTTGCTCTAATTTTTTTTCTTTCTTCTAATCCTCATTTTACTTCTCTTTTTCTCTCGCTTTCTTTTGGGTTTTATTGGGTTTTTATTGGTTTTTATTCGGTTGTTCTCTCTTCCGTTGCTGTTTTCCCTTCCTTTCTCTCAACTACCCATCTCGTTTTTGTTTTTCGCTTTGAAACCTCACATGGGTTTGGTGTATTTGCGTTGTTTAGTCGAAGAATTTGCTTCTGTCCGCTTGGATTTGCTCCGGAGTTGCAGAATGGTAGGGCTAAGAATGAGTTTCTTGATGGGGTTCATAAGGTGGAGGATTTTCTCAAGGATCCTTGGGGAATTAGGGTTAATAAAGATGGAAAGGGAACGACGGTTCAAGTGTGGGTTCCGAAGGTTGCGCCGCCTCCACCACCAGTGCTGCAGCCTGTTGGGGTTGTCGGTGAGGCGTTTGGTGGAGCTGATGGTGTTGATGAGATGACGGCGGCGATGTCGGCTCAAACGAAGCGTATTGCGCTTCAGCGTAAGGCGGCTGCTGCTATGATTGCTGCTGAGGACTACGCCAGACGGTTCGAGTCTGGGAATTTAGTGGTGAGGATTTGTAGTTTGTATCGTTTTCTTTATGATGTTGAAGATTTTGGCTAGTTGAGTATGTTTTTGTTGTGACAATTATCGTTGAGTGTGCATTTTTTTTTTGTTCTTTGTTGTTCTGATACTCAATTTAGCTGATAAGCTAGTATGTGGGGCAATATGCCCCTTTTTACTGGAAATAAGAACAGGCTGCTCAAGCATTTTAGGTTATTAGAGGCACTACTATTGGAACTTTTATGGGGGGAAGTTCATTAATAACACTTTTTTTCTTAACCTTTGGGATACTTGGACATGTTTTTGGACATATGAGGTGTTCTCTCCTTGTTTTATCCACTGATTTGTATTTGGCTTTAGTGAGAAATTTAGTGAAAATACGAAAAAATGTACGTAAGGAGTAACGCAGCTGATGATGGAGAGTATACATTTACTTTGGTTTTACTAGATCAGTGAATGACCTTTACTATGGAGGGGTACCTTTTGCGTTTTTTCATAAATTTCTCCGAACACTCATTATAAGGATAGGTTTTTGAAGTGCCCTGTAAGCTGCGGTCGTAATCATGTTTTTCTCCCTTCAAACAGGATGCCTCCGGTAATCTGGTGGAGGAAGAGCAGGGGCAATCCAACATCAATGTAATGTGTAGGATATGTTTTTTTGGTGAAAATGAATCGAGTGAGAGAGCAAGGAAGATGCTTTCGTGCAAAAGTTGTGGCAAAAAATACCATCGCAGCTGCTTGAAATCCTGGGCTCAACATAGGGGTAAGGCTACTTCGTCATAGGACCGTTTTGAGACCCGAATTTTTTAAAAATTTGTTATGGGTTTGTCTGCAGATCTATTTCATTGGAGTTCATGGACCTGCCCTTCCTGCAGAGCATGCGAGGTAACAAGCTACATGCAACATTCCTGTATTTTTTTCCCTTTGTCGGTTTCACTAATCTATTAAAGATATGTCTATGCAAAGTGGCACATTCTTATTTAGTAGCCTGATAGCCTCTTTAACTTCCAGTTGCGAGCATTTTAATTGGGTTTAAATTACAAAATCGAAGGGGTGGTACTTCAAGCTATAACATTTCACAATACTTGGTGCATCTGAAATCATCGATCGAACGGATTTTCTTCATTTCATGTTTGAATCCGATAATTCACATGATCATGATTGAATGCAGATAATAGTCCATTAAATGAATTAGTGAATGTTATAGTAAGACAAATGTCTGGGAGAGTAATCTTCTAGTTACTTCAAAATGATAGAATATTTCTTAAGCATTCTCCTCGATACTGAATGAATTTCAACTGTTTAAAATTTTGGCATTTAACTCGAGACATCTAATCGAGATGCATAATATTGCTCCACATTTGATTTAAATAAACTTTGCTTTATGAATATTTTCTTAGGTATGCAGAAGAACTGGTGATCCTAATAAATTTATGTTCTGCAAAAGGTGCGACGGTGCGTACCATTGTTACTGTCAGCATCCTCCTCACAAGGTAGGGGCGGCTTTCCCGTTCTTGAGTTGTATATCTCAATCAAGTAACCTGCTTATTTCTGATGCACATGATTGAATATTGTAGAATGTTAGTTCTGGACCTTATTTGTGTCCAAAGCATACGAGGTGCCATAGCTGTGGGTCTAATGTTCCAGGAAATGGCCAAAGTGTGAGGTATGCACTTTCTTCTCTTGGATGGTCTTGCTGATATTTCATTTTTTTTGTTTCAACATTTACATCTCGATTGTGTTGGTTTCTAAGTTTTTTCTTATCGAAAGGTTCTACATACGTTCACCTCATTGTCTGTTACTCTTAATTTTTATTTAAAATAAAAAACGCAGTTTTATGTGGTGTAAATGAACTACTTTTGTCCGGTCTGTTATTCTCTTATATGCACTTCGCAGTTAATAATTCAACTAAACTCGAGTAATCCCTCAAGGAGAATCTCTTAAGTTTTCCGGCTAACCTGCTGTGATAGACAATTAAGCTTTTCCGTTCAGTTTATCAATCTCAATTACCAATGATGCTTTTTTTAAAATTTGTCTTTTAATTAAGTCATGTCGACTAATTAACAACATTCAAAGTTTGCATAAGGTGGTCTAGACCCCTACGATTATATATAGAAGGCAGTTAATTAGTAATATTCTTCATAGTAAAGTGCATATGCATCGCTATGAGTTTATTTCCATCGGCATCAGGAAGGAACCTGTTTCTTTTGAGTTTTCATAAGTTGAACTGTTGAAATGCAGGTGGTTTCTGGGATATACATTTTGTGATGCATGTGGCAGATTATTTGTAAAGGGGAACTATTGCCCTGTGTGTTTGAAGGTAATATAATTTTCAAACACGATATTTTAGGATCTTAAGTCGAAGTTTGGAAAGTTCAGTTTCTGTGGTTAAATGTATTGACCACTGATAGGCTGTCGCCTTCTTGGTCGACTCCGATTACTCTCTGTAAACTTGCGTGTTCTTCATTTTAGGTTTATAGAGACTCGGAATCAACTCCGATGGTTTGCTGTGACACTTGCCAGCGCTGGGTACATTGCCAATGTGATAGTATCAGGTTCTTCCCAGCCTTTGTTCCTTACTTTTGCACAGACTGGATACTTATTCTTCATTAACTTTTGCTCTTTTTGTTTTTATTCCTTTTACTGTCCATGCTCATTGTTTGCCGCTAATTATCAGACACCACTTTTCCGACTTTTTGGCATTAAATGATCTATATTTGCTATTGGGAGTCCATTCTTCTATCTGTTAACCGAGTTCCACGTCTGACATCAGTGTTTCTTACAAGTAATAACCACTCAAACTTGAAAGTAAATAATCGAAAGCCTAAATGTTCATAGTGGTGGTAGCTGTGGTAAGCTTATTAGGCTCGCACCGCTGTTGCTTTCCTTTGACACCACCGCGATAGTCATATAGACGGTGTCATGGGTCGGTAGTCTAGAATTGTTCCTTGATGTTACCATTCGATTTGTCTTTAGCTGTAGACGAGCAGTAACATCGTCTGTCGTTTCCTTACGAAATTATTACAGCATGTTACTGAGCTAACTTTACCAAGTTCCTGTTTCCATGTGTTTTTAGTGCACGCGTTAGTGATGAAATCGCTGTTCTCCATTTTCTAATCTTTTTCTGTTATCGTTGCTAGGAAAAAAATGGGATATCGATCTACACTTCTCTTTACACTTGCTAAGTTTAGTTCTTTTGATTTTTACAGTGATGAAAAATATTTACAGTTTCAAATGGATGGGAATCTCCAGTACAAATGCACCGCATGTCGTGGAGAATGTTATCAGGTTTTCTTCACACCGCGAATCCGTTTCCCCTATTGTAGACGCTTACAGGAGATAGATGGTTTAGATTTATATTATTCTTGAGACCGAAAACTTTATTTTGTAGGTTAAGAATCTGGATGATGCTGTTCAAGAGATTTGGAGAAGAAAGGATGATGCCGATCGTGATCTAATTGTTAATTTGAGGGCTGCTGCTGGATTACCCATTCAAGAAGAAATATTTTCGATTTCACCTTATTCCGATGACGAAGAAAATGGTCCTTCTGTTATTAAGAACGAGTTTGGACGTTCAATAAAGCTGTCTCTGAAAGGGTTAGGGGACAACAAAGTGCCCAAGAAGAGTAAAGATTATGGGAAAAAATCGTCGAATAAGAAGTATTCAAAAGAAAAAGTTTCTCAGACTCCCGTTGCCGATCAGTCTGAACTAGAAGGGCATAACGATGTTCAACAATACGGATTTGGCGAAGGTAACGACAAAAATGGTGGTTTGCAACCCCAAAATAATAAAGGCACATATTCATCTCCTGTTGCTGGTAGTCTTGGCCACCATGAAGGAATGTGCTCTATTAATCAGCCAGGGGTGTTGAAACACAAGTTTGTGGACGAGGTGATGGTAAGTGACGAAGAAAGGACTTCAAAAGTTGTTCAAATCAAGGCCAACAAGACTCCTGGTTTGGAAACTGGAGAAGATGCAGGAAAACACGCCAGTAAGTCGAAGACAACGAAAGGAAAGAAGCTAGTAATAAATCTAGGTGCCCGGAAAATTAACGTAGCTAATTCCCCAAAGTCGGATGCTTCGAGCTGCCAAAGAGAGCAAGATTTGGTTACCTCAAATGGTATGGTTTCTGGAAAGACTTGATAAGCTCACAGTGGTGTATTTACCTTCAATATGATGAAATGTTGGATCGAAATTGTATTGTAGGATTTAATTTGTAGTTCTCTTCTACGTGCAGGAGACAAAGTCGATAACTCGAGCCAATCAACAGGACCGAAGGCGGTTGAAATGGAGAAGAGCCTTCCTAGCTATGGGAAAGTTAGATTTGGATCTTCCGACACGAATTCTGCATTTGGCAGGACAAATACTGCCAGTGGATCTGAAGTTGGTACTCCAGATGGCCCTCGGGTATTTTCTCGTAAAAGAAACGTGGAAGGAAGCACACCTACAGTTGGTTCTCTCAGCGACGTTTCCACGGTAAAAGAAGAGAAGGTAGCTTCAGGAAAGCAACATGAAAGTGGATCCCATATATGCAATGATGGAAATGATGATAGTTCTCAGACACCTCTACCACAGTCTTTGCCCAGAGACTCAAAACCTTTGTTAAAGTTCAAATTTAAGAAACCGACCCTCGAAAATCAAGCTTCTTCTCACGAGGAAGAAAGAAGTCTTGTCAAAGGCCAGCGGTCGAAAAGGAAAAGACCATCGCCCTTAATGGAGAAAATATACTTCAATGAAGTCGAAGACATGGCACGGTCTCGTCAAGATAATTTGTTGGATGAGATCATGGATGCTAATTGGATTCTCAAAAAATTGGGTAAAGATGCAATTGGAAAGAGGGTTGAAGTCCAACACCCATCAGACAAGTCATGGTAAGTGTTCTTTTCCTCTATCTAATAAACCCAGAAAGGGTATTAGTTTATACACTTCGAAAACCAATTAGCTATCTAAAGGGATCTGTTGGCATTGGCTAATGATATTACCATTTTAAATGATCAAGAAGTCATTTTCTTAGGATGATTCTATGAACATAACGTTGTTAAAGAGCATTTTCTCTTTGATTTTTGTACAATATGAACTCCAAATCTCCAATTTCTGTATTTGTTATGATGTTCAGGCAGAAAGGAGTGGTTTCAGACATGATTGATGGCACGTCGACATTATCAGTCGAGGTCACCCTCGACGACAACAGAGTAAAAACGTTGGAACTTGGGAAGCAAGGAATTCGGCTCGTTCCTCTTAAGCAAAAGAGATCGAAATCATGAAGGTGGCTGAAGAGGCAGTGTGTAACTAATATCACGTGGGATTTTCTTCTCCATTGTATATGCAGTGTATATGGAGATATGATTCTTTGGAGGATTTGGAGGAGGAAGCAAACAGTGGCTTTCTGGTTGCTTCGTGTGGAAAGCTGGTCTCTATCTAACTCAACCAGATCCTGTAATCCCTTGAAGAACAAGAACTGGGTAGCTCACTTCTCTTGTAGTTCTATTAAGCTCTCTGCCATTTTGATAAATTTATAAAGTTTTAATTCTTCTAGGATAATACCATTGTCATAGAATAGGGAATGGACAGTCGGCCTAAATGGCCATTTGGGTTGTATTGGCTAGAACTCTTGTTCAATGAAAGTATGAGATTTTTTTTAATTTATTTTTATTTTTTGTTGTGGTTGTTGAATGTCTGCTTCTAAATCTTTTAACCCCGGTTCAAGCCCACTCCACCGAGCAGATATTGTCTTCTTTAGGCTTTTCCTCAAACACCCTTATAAAGAATAAACGAGTTTCTTCTCAAAGTAACACGTCTGCTAGGGAGAAGTTTTTACACTCTCATAAAGAATAAAGAATGGTTCGTTCTCTTCTACAACCGATGTGAGATCTCACATTCAACGTCCAACCGTTCTAGCTACAATCTTTTCTTTGATTGCAGGTCTAAAATGCATTCCATTTTGGAGTTTCAGTGCTCTTGAAAAAACTTTGCTCAACAATCCCATCTCCCAGAAGTGAACATTATCCTATATTATGCATTTGTTTGTACAACCAACAAATAATCAAGTTACAAAATTTACTACCTTCTTAAAACGAAAAAGAAAATTTTGAAACTACTTGATTATACTGGCGGCGGTGGCAAGTCTAGTAGGAGCCAGAATCCAACACAGTCCTCTGAATCCAAGTCGTCTTGTATGGCAAGAAAATGCAAGCCTCCACAAGCCTTTTTTGCTGCTTCCCAAGCTTCAGCCTCAGCAGTTGTCACTGGATTTTTTTTATAAGTAGCATAGACATATCGAGTCGAGATCCCAACGGATAGAATCAAACAAGCACGAGAGGTATCGGCTTCAACTGAATATACTTCCATTCCATTCATCCAAGCTGTGGAATGATACAAAAAGAGATCAAATGGCAGATTGTTTATAGTCATCATACTGCGAGTATTGTTTGGGGAACATGTATGAAACAGAGAGTTCAATTTCTTACATTACAAAATCTTCATGATGGACGATATGATTGTAAAGAAATATTTTATACTACAATGATAGGTGTATAAAAATTTCGGGAAGAAAAATCTAATCGACTCGGAAAATTGAAATTAGAATGATTAACGAGTTTGTTGTGTATCATTTGTTTATATATGTTCCGAATCACCAAAACTCAACTGGTTTTAAAGTGGTGGTATACCTGCCAATGGTTGAGCTCGTGAAGATGCAACAGACAACCCTGGGATCATTGAATTGTCATCAATTTCGATCCCCAGTAAATCCAGATCAAGACTGGAGCCAAACATAAAACTTGCATTCAAGTTTGAGACCTCCTCTTGAACAGCTGAGAATCAATGGAGGATCAAATTATTATTGGAGAAACTATAAGAACAATAGGCAACATCCTTTAGTAAAGCAGCAACTCTTCAGCCATGTTTAGAGTCAACACAAAATAAAGAAGAAAAGCTATTGGTTTACCTGAAAAGGGCAATTGAACAAATGCCCACCTCTCCCCGAAAAGATTGTCTGGGAGTTCCATTGGAAATGGATTATCTAATGCAAGGAGGGGCTTAGACCCCTTCTGAAAACCTGGATGACGCGTGTAGACGGTCTCGTATCGTTCTTCCAGCCATAAAAGCAGGGAAAGACACTGATAGAGCAATGGAAAATCTTGAGCTCAGAGAGTTTAATCCATAATCTAAATCCAATCTACTTCACCAAGAAACTGAATTGAATATAACACCTATAAATTCATATTACCAACCCTTTTACTTGGAATGGGCTTTACGCCAAGCTCGGTGCATGCTTTTGTAATAATTGTCTGCATCTGTGACCTATAATCCCATCGACATTTCTATCATATGAAGACAGAGACACCATTCTCTAATAAATTGCTACTCAATCGTAGGTTTTTATTTTTGCCACAAATTCAGACACGTTTTGAAGTTCAAATGCATAAACACAAGATTCATCCAAAAGAGCTTAATCAATCAGAACATGTACCTGAAGAAACGAATTTTCTCTGGTAATGGCACCCCCAACTCTTCAGTAATCGAAGAAATCGCATCTCTCAGAGTAATGCTATTAATAACATTGTTAGGAAAATACTTCGTGTACTGAAGCGAGAGCGAATTATCACACGCTACAAGCTCCCAGACCTTCTTCCCTCTGATATCCAAAATAGGTCTCGAGCAGAAATCCAGCTCCCACTCCGTAATACTCTCAGGATCTGTCTCCGAATCCAAATAGGCCAACTCCAAAGTCGGATCATCCTCAGCCTCAGCCTCAGCCTCAGCCTCAGCCTCATCCTCATCCTCATCCTCATCCACCGCCACCTCCACCTCTTCCGGCACCGAAATCGAGCTTTCCGATACAGAATTCGATCGAAAACGATGTAGTAGTTGTTGATTGATACGGAAATCGGCTGAGAATCTTTTCGCGGTTTTAATCGACTGTGGAAATGGTAACGATCTAGGTTTCGGTTTGCAAAGATGAAGGCCCCCTGGGGTTCTTATTCTGGTGGGGTTGAAGCTTAAGGTCGCCATGGAAGTGGAGCTCTCTCAGTAAGATAAGCTTTGTAAGAGAGAGAGAGAAAGAAAGAGAGCCAGTTTTGTTCGTTTTTTTTCCGCCACAAAATATCGTTACTGAAAATCTGTGCCGTATTGGGCCATCCCAATTCTCCACCTTCAAAAGGCCCATTTTATTATCTTCCTTTTTTTTATTATTTTTTTATTTTTTTTATTTAAGTCATTAAATTAATTAAGCATAATTTAATTAGTCAGAGTATTAATAAATTTCACAAATGAGTTTGCTTTGGAATTACGAACTCAAATCTGAATTCCTCACTATCTTTCTGCTAGCTATCTGAGATTCTCCGTTCAACACAATCGGGAAACCTGCCGCCATGGATTCACAGAACGACGTCAACGTTGGTTGCAGTCCTTCATGGAGCTCCGTCACGAATTGGGCGGTCGCTGGTGGCTGTTTGGACAGTACAGTTGCTTATGAATCCTTCTATTATCCGATTAACGAGGAGGAGACGCTCGATTCCGGCCCGAAGTTGTCTCTTGTTCTGCGCCGTCCTTCACTCGAGTCTGGTCCTTGCGAGATCACTCGTGAGTTCTGAACTACTCGTTTTCTTCTCATTGTTTCGTTTGATATTTTGTTGAAGTGTTGTGGAGATCAGATGAAATTTTCCCAAACATAGGCTCTCAGAATGATACAATGGATTTTGCATCAAGAAATTGTAGGTTTTCTGATTCATTTATGCGTTTGTTGTTTCATCTTCTGATTTTTAGCTAGAAAATGACGATCGATGGATAATCTTAGGTCTGTAAGATTAAGTAGAGAATCGGTGACTATAAGTCAGGATTTAGCTCTCTGATTTGATTTGGTTAACAAAGACGGGAATAGTGACTGTACGTTACTGCAATTTCTGGCTACTGGAGGTTGGGTGAATTTAACAGTTTCTTGTTTCTCGAGTCACTGTTCAACTCAAACAACTTTAAACATGGAATATTTAACGGGGATATGTTATTGCATTGTTAGTCCTTTTCCAGTTTGTTTTTTCCCCATCTTTTAAGTAAAAGTTGAGTTGGCTACATTGCGTTAAGCATTTCAGACTTTCAGTGATGCTTCTTGAAAGGTTAACAGTAGTAACTAAAGATCATGGTTTGCAGTTCATTTTGCGGAAAAGCACGAGGTCCAGCAGGTTTATGTTAGAAGCACCGCTCGAGTCTATGAAATATATTACGCTACCAATTCTGAGAATGAAAATGAATATTTATGTACTGTTCGTTGTGGTGCTGCATTGAGAGATGAAGAAGTGCTACACACTACTGATATTGAAGGAGTATCTGCTCTTAAAAATGGGTCTAATGGAGATGTGGCTGAATCGAATTCACAACGTGGCAGTAATTCGAACACAAATGAAGATGATTGGGTTGATGTTAAAGCGCTTGATGGCCTGGCCGTTAATCATAAAAACAATTCTTCTACATCCAAGTTTGGTGCGGACTTGGTGAGGATTAAGCAGATATGTTACATTGGAAATCTTTATTGCAATTCCCTTTGTAGTCTGGGATTTTACCTTCCTTTTTATCATGAAATCTGCTTCCTATTAAAAAAAAACACATTGATCTCACCAGTATTTTATTGAAAAAAATTCATTCTATCCTTTCCTGTTTATTTGGATTCTCATGATACTATGGTGTTCTCTACTTAAGGTTTCCAATCTTGGATTAGTCTCAAGTGACAATAGTTGCCTTGTAATAATATTTCCCCCCTGATTAATAACTATTTCATGGTGGTTGAATTGAATTATTTTATTCGAGGATAGCCAGTAGACTGGAAAAAGTTTTATCTTGTCATCTGTAACGATCCAAGCCTACTACTAGCAAATATTGTCCTCTTTGGGCTTTCCTTTCGGATTTTACCTCAAAGTTTTTAAAATGTATCTGCTAGGGAGAGGTTTTCACACCTTTGTAAAAGATATTGTCCTCTTTGGGCTTTCCTTTCGGATTTTCCCCCGAGGTTTTTAAAATGTGTTTGTTAGGGAGAGGTTTCCACACCCTTGTAAAGAATGTTTCATTCTCCTCTCCAACCGATGTGGGATCTCACAATCCACCCTCCTTCGTGGCCCAGTGTCCTCGCTGGTACACTGCTCCATATCCATTCCCCTTTGGGGTTTATCGTCCTAGCTGGCACACCGCCCGGTGTTTAGCTCTGATACCATTTGTAACAGTCCGACTTCCCTTCAAGGTTTTTAGAACGCGTCTACTAGAGAGATGTTTTCACACCCTTGTAAAGAATGTTTTATCCTCCTCCCCAACTAATGTGGGATCTCACATCATCTATCAATGAAAAGCTGTTTCTCGCTAAAAGAAAGTGTACATGACCAAAGTGTTTATTAAAGAATGTGCCATTAGCTCCTAGATTTGGAATGTCGCCTAAATCTTGGAAGGGAAGCTACCATTGGACTTGAAATGTCCGTGCTTGGTGATATTTTGAGAACGTTTCTTTTTAGTTGAAATCCATCTATTTTCTCATTGATGTGGATTGACTTTAGTCCTGAACAGTGACTAACTAACTACTGAAAAGGAAGTGAGCTAATTGTGTTCTTGGATGATTTCTGCTTAGGAAGGGAAGGTTTAAATTGCAAAGTAGTTGGAAAAAGTTAGAATATCTAAACTTTTGCCTTGATGGAAGCAATATTCTATGGAAGGAAGATTCACACTGCATCTTTATAGCGACCGAAAATTTTGAATGTCTGAATGGTGATCGGGCGTCTAATCATGTCATCTGAATAATTCTGTTTTTACTAATATTTTCCTGATGGATGAATTTTCTTCCCCCAGGACTTTTATGAGGCTACAGCAGAAATAACGGATGCACAACCTTGCACGTCTCTTACAATCCGTCTTCTTTCACTTCAGAATAAAAGTACTGTATATGTTGATGAAGTCTATGTGTTTGCCAATCCCGTTGATTCAGAAGAAAAGGGTCCAGTGGAGAACTCAGGTCAAAATTCTCATAGTTCTTTGATGTCCATGCTTGTCCCAACCCTTCTGCAGTTATCTAAAACTACTGGCAGTAGTAAGAACAGCGACGGGCGCACTTCTAATGCAGAGGGAATACTTGCATTGCCCAAGGTTGAGCCAAAAGCTTCCCATCCAATCAATAGTGTAGCTGAACTTCAGAAGGAAGGAAAATCTTGTGCAACTGTCGATGATGAAGTGATATTGCAAGAAGAAAATGAGTCCGACAGACCTGTACGTAAGCCCGAGGTGCCTCTACAAGTTCCTGTTAAAGAGAGGGTGCGTGATGAACCGCTTAGTTGTATTGAAAGCATTTTGGGGCAGCTTGTTTGTCGAATGGACCGAATAGAGAATTGCTTTTTGAGGTTTGAAGAAAATATGCTAAGGCCCATCAACAGCATTGAAGGCAGGCTGAAGCAGATTGAGCAGCAACTTGAAGTTTTAACTAAGGAGTCGCATGGTTCAGAATGGCTATCTTGCTACAGAATGTCTGCTCCGAGCTTTTCTGCTAACGAATCGGTTTCTAACTCGTTCTATAACAGTGGGAACGATCATCCCAGTTGTGGACCAATTGAACCGGATCAAAGGGAACTTGAATCAGGTGCATCACCTGTTGCACTTAATATGCCCAATTCAGAGTGTTCTTCACTGTTGTGTCCTAGTCTTGTGGTAACTGCTCCTGAGTTTTCAAACGGTGAGGATGATGATCAGGAGCGTGTTATGGTAACTGCTTCCGAGTTTTCAAATGGAAATGATGATGGCCAAGGGAATCCAGTCCAGGAAGTTGTAGTCGATTCGCCAAAGAGTAAACCGAAGCCATCCATTGATGATGTATTGGCATCTGCTCTAGCTCAGTTCGCATTATCATCATCTTTATCAGGTGATATGTCTGAAAGTGAATTACATCCTTTAAGCTGTTCCCAAGAAACTGATAACACACAATGCACACCAAATTCTTCTTTAGCCAATGGCGGGAACTCGAGCCCTTCCAGGCATGACCATACTTCCAAAATTGACGAGGGAGATGGCGACGACGTTCCCAACAATCCAGAATGTAAGCATCAGAGGAACGATGGCGATGTTGGAGTTGCTTCAGCTAAACAAAGCATGAACCAAATGGAGGAACTTGAATATGTGCAAGTTATTAATGAAACAGGTGAAGATTACATTCCAGAGAGGAGTAACATTAATGAAAACGAACCTGATAGTATTGATGTCAATGTCGATGCCATTGTTGATGCTGATCCCATGGAGGTTACAAAAGAAGTTCGTAACATAGACATTGTCCACGATGTTCTCGGATTTTCCCGTGACACATCTGTTGTGAATTTTGAGATCCCAATCCTGGATGTAAGCTTCACCACCATTGGAGATTCGACTTCCAACGATAGCCTCAAAGAGCTTCTCGGTGACATGGCGGAATCAAGCTATGGAGGAGCATCTCGTCCCAAGGAAAGTGATGAGGGTACTTCTGTTGGCGAGCAATATGACCTCATTTTGGTTGAGGAAGAGGTCCAGGAGAATGCTGCCACAAGAAGTTGCCCCATATCGGTTGATATGAACTACTATACCATTATGAGCGAGCCGCTGGTTACTGATGGCGAAGATTTGCAGGATTACTGCAACAATAATACAGCCATCTCGAGTCTTATGACTAATTTCTGATATAGTTCTTATGGTGAATGTGGATATGTATTTGTATATAAATCTTTTTTAGGCAACAGATAATCTTAGTTTATTTTGGTCTTTTTCTTTAAATTTTCTAAAATTTCAACTTCATTGATATTTTTTTTTTATTTTTTTTTTTTTATAAAAGTATATCGAAATTATCATACTGCATAAGTAGAGATTCGAACTTTAGATCTTACTGATGTTCTAATAATTTTACATTTTGAATATATTGATATTTTACTAAATGATAATTTTAAAGTGAAAATAATATTTTAATTCGTAATTTAAATTTTATTTTATTAAGTCTATTTTTTAATCTTTTACTTTTAGTAAATAAAAAAAATTATTTACCATTTGTTGAATTTTACAAAAAAAAAAAAATAAATAAATAATTTCTATTAATTTTACAATTTTTTTATGAACTATAATTATTATTTAAAATTAAATTAAATTTAAGATTTTTTGAAAAAAAAAGTAAAAAGGAAAATAAAACTCAAACTATCAAGAAAAAATGATCGAAGCCGAAGAAACTTTCGACGGTGAACTGACTGAAGAATTGAAATGCCGATTTCCTGCAGAAGCTAGGCAGCATCTCCAAGCTTTCTCGTCGCGATTTGCAGGAAAAGATTGAATCCCTGAATTCCTCTGATTTCCATCTGAAGAAGAGAAGAAGAAGGAAATGGAAGCCGCCGTGGTCGACCCTGGTTCCAAGCTTCTGAAAGCCGGACCTGCCATGCCGGATCAGGCTCCCTCTATGGTATTTTTCTTCGACTACTTTTTTTTTCCTTCTTTTCTTTCTATCTGCTTGGGATTGTATTCCACCGCTGTGAATAGTTATGCAAGTTCCCCACTTCAGTTGTAGACGATTCTCGAGAAATGTTATGTTTCCTGCTGGTTTTCGATCAAATTAACAGGTTATTTCCCCGAGAAACGTCTTTTAAAGGGGGTTTTCTCTAAGAGACTAGCGGAATGGTGAGGGAAGGTCGTTTTGAACATAGAATTTCACACTATTAGCCATTGTGTGGAAATGATTTGCTCAACTTGGAAAATGGTTTTTAGTTGGGGATTGTTTTCTTAATTGTCTTAAATTTATCTCCCCATGACTCAGATAATTCCTACCCACATGAAACGTATGCCTGAGGATGAATCGGTAAATAATACTTCACAATTTGAGGACGTGACTGTTGATCCAGTTGTTCGGGGGTTTATTAAGGATTGGGATGCTATGGAGGATTTATTGCACCATGTTTTATATACTGGACTTGGATGGGAAATTGGCAATGAAGGACAGATATTGTTTACGGATCCACTTTCTACCCCCAAGGTCAGTCTCAGTTAATCTCCTTGTTTATTCTTCATGAACAAATGAATGATACTCATTTCACCGGGAATCGATGGCTTCTGCTTTCTTCCGGTCCCATGCACTGAAAATTGTTGTATGGTGTCTTATTCCTAGTTGTTGCATTATTTTTCTTATTTATTGTTTATTTTTACATTTTCTAGTGATTTGAATAAGCTATTTTTCTAAAGGTAATGTCCGATGTGAGAGGGTACCCTTTATAGTTCTATCATGATTTTGTTGTGCATTCATTATCTATTCATATCCTCAAAATGGCTTCTGTTCTCGTGTGAGATAAACCATCATTTTTCTAGGCCTATGATTGATCTACCATATAGGCCAACAATAGACAATAGCTCCCCCTTGTACATAGCTTACAACTTCCATTGTACTATATTCTTCAAGTGCAACTCTTCTCAAAACTTTGAAGATAATGAACTGTAACTCCATTTTAAAATTCTTATGGTTCTGGCAGATCCAATTACTACTACTAGGAAGCGTCATTTAGCAAGAGTATGTTAGGTTCCTAGTTTCAAACAACCTGTAATCACACAAAAACTAGGAGTAATGGAAACCAACCCTGTACTATTGATAATTCTTCAATAGAAAGAGTGTTATTTTCGACAGATTGTATTGGTATATGAACAAGGGAAAAAAATAGAATCTTCATCCATACCTTCCAGCTATTAGAGAGAAAGTTGGCAACCTCTCTTCATACTCAAAAATCTACCCAAAAGCACAACCCCCAAAACCTCTACAAAACCCTTTCACAACTGGACCATACCACAAAAGCATGATCCCAAATGGTCCCACCACAACTAATTGCTGCATCCCTTACCTCCTTTGATATGTGTGAACAATCGGAGGTCTCATAGAGTACTTATCCACCTTTGAACCATCTTTGTGTGGTTGGTGAAGAAAGGGCATCAATTGATAGTAAAATACTTGCTGGTCCCTGGGGTTATCCCGTACAAAGAAATATATACATGTAAGCATACAATTCATATGTCTTCTTCTCTTCAAGGAAAATGAGAGGCATTCTGTTTTCCAGGCTATCAGAGAACAGTTGGTGCAATTGATGTTTGAGACATTCAACATCTCAGGGTTTTATGCATCTGAACAAGCTGTATTGTCACTTTATGCAGTAGGGCGTATATCAGGATGCACTGTTGATATTGGTCATGGGAAAATAGGTACAGAAACCCTATCTCAACAGACCTTTGCTATGGATGTTCAAAATTTAATTTCTATGATGAATAAAGCAAGGTATTAATTTGTTTCTTGGATAGAGATTATAAAGATAGAGATCATGCATTATTATTTTTTAAATTATAACTAATGAAAATTACCCAGTTTGAATTGGTTCAGTTGTTTTGTATCCATGCAACTAGAAATTCAATGATGTACCTGTTACTCTAATTGCTCATGTTATTTAAACAGGGTATGACCTGTGAGAATGTTCAAATTAAAAAATTGAAAGGCAGTGGTCATTTTACCACGAGTATAACAATGAACAGGGTATGAAGTGGCCTTGTGATTAAATCTTTAGCCTTGCAGCAGTTCCCGGTTAATATAGCCACTGTACTGGCTCATCTTCTTGGGCTTGTTTTGTTCCTTATTATTTCCTCAGCAAGACCCAAAATTTTGTAAAAGGCACCCTTACGAATTGTTAACTATCACTTATCAAGATTCTTCTACATGGTTTTAAATTATCATCTCTTAAATTTTTCTATTACCATTTCAAGCTCTCAATGCAAGAAACATAATTCTTGTCTATATTGCCTTTTGACTTCATGACCAGATATTGCACCAATAATTGAAGGAGCTGTTCATCGCATTGCATCACGAAGACTTGAAATCGGAGGTATCGACTTGACAAGGTTACTTGCACAAGAACTTGGAAAATCTCACCCAATGGCGAATATCCACACAGCTGATGTTGAGAAAATAAAAGAATTGTATGCTTGTTGTGCTGAAGATGAGTTGGCTTATTCAAAAATTGGTGGTTCATGCCAGCTTGAGGCACACACCCTTCCAGATGGGCAGGTTTTCTTTTGAATTTAGTTCTTTCTTAACTATTGCTTTTTACTTGACCCAAGTATGTGTTTATGCATGTGCTTACAGTAACTGGTTGTTGAGCTGATTTTAGTTGGGGTAGGAAAGTTGGTATCCAAGAGAGTTGGAAGTTGGAGTTGGTCTAGAATTTTCATGACTGATGAATCGTGGCCTTTTATGACTATTGGAAAGCAAAAGAGGGGGACAGTATGTTACATACAACTGAATATGAATATGTGCATGCTGAGCTGTGTTGAAAGTCCCAACATTCTATAAAGAAAACTCTTTAAAAAATTCTATGCAGGCTTAGGCTTATTGGGCGTGTGTATGCTGAACTGTGTTGCAATTCACAACTTCTTGTGAAGACAAATGAAGTAAAATTTCTTAGTAGCCCTTGGCTTATCAGGCCATGATAGTGGAATACCTAGAGAGTTGCTCAGACTAATCTATGCGAACAGTGATATTTCTGTTTTAATCTAGGCCTTAAAAGTTACATTTATGGATTATGGTAATTATAACGTTAAGCCCATTTTAACCTGAATATCTCAGATTTACTTGGCATGGTTCCAATCTCAAGTCATCAAATTGAAACTCACAAGTACCATGTGATTTCTAATAAGGTAGACCTAATAATTAATATGGCTTACTGCTTGAATAAGAATTAGGAACATGAAGGCAAGTGACTCTAGCAAAAATTTATAGAAGATCGGGACATGCCACATGCATTTTGAGTCATTGTCTTGCCTTTCGCTCCTACTGTTGCTTTAATCACTTTGATTGCTACCTAAGAAGCACAAATATGGAAACAAGACATAGATGTGACACGATAGGAACACAATGACATGACATTTTTTAAAAAATAGAACACAAATACAGCAAGAACATATACACATTTTTTTTAAAATCTAATCATTTGAAGGAAATTCAAATTTAATTAGTTTATGCATTTATATGCTTAAAAAACGAGTTTGACATATTTCATTCTCAAAATATATTGTTTATATTTAGTATATTGAACAAGTGTTTGATACTCAACTAATGTTGGACTTATATTCATTTTGTACAACTTGTGTCAACACATTTTATTGTGCTAACATATACCTAATACGTGTCAAACAAGCGTTTGATTTGGTGTTGGACATGAACACATTAACCTAACTAAATTTATATTTTGCCTCATTACCTTTTACTGTCACTACTCATGCCTTGCTTGAAGGCGAATGAATACTTCTTTGGTGGAAGCTTTAGAAGTGCTTGGCCTTTTTTTAATGAAAAGAATGTAGGAGTGCTGATTTGAACCTTTGACCTTAAAGAGAAGGAAGTTGGGTCCTTATTGCCTTTTTTTTAAAAAAAATATAGATGAAGAATGTTTGGATTTTATAATACCCAGACATTTGAAATGCGTACTTACATGATTCTGAAACACTTAATCAACTACTTAAACCTGTTGCTTTCATGATCTTGCCCACCTGTTGTCTGGTTTGAAACCCCACTGAATACTCCAAACATTTATCTGACATGTAGTTTATACTCATGTCTTTGGAATTGCTTTCTAGACTTCTAGTTTCCTCTATTAGTTGCATTGCAAATTTTCCTCAACTGGATGAAATATTCTGATACCATGCCACTACAAACGTACCCACGTTACACTCATGGTAGAAAGAAGCATTCTCGTAAGAAGTAAGAAATCCATTGGTTGAATTTTTCTTTATGCAATTTCTTTTCAGTTTCCATATTGTAAGGTGGAGTCCTCCACCTTCATTTCTATTTTTAGTTATTTCCTTTGTTTTAGGAGGATGATCCTCCATGAATGAGTCATGGTTCCATTGATGTAGCAATGTACAACTTGTATAAATAGTCATAAACATCAATGAAGAGGTACCTAAAAACATCAACTTGTATAATAACCATTGCTACATCAATGAAACCATGACTCAACCATGGAGGATCTCCTAAAACAAAGGAAATAACTAAAAATAGAAATGAAAGTGGAATCCTTACAACCACGATAGAATCATGACTCAATGATGAAGGATCATCCTCCTAAAACAGGAAAATAACTAACTAAAAATAGAAATGAAGGTGGAGGACTCCTCACAATAAGAAAACACAAAAAAAAACTGCATAAAGAAAAATGCAACCAATGGGTTCCATACGTGAATGCTTCCTTCTTCCATGAGTGTAAAGTGTGTGTACACTTGTAGTGGCATTGTATCATATTCAACCTATAATATCTAAAAATTTTCCCTCTGTTTAATGTTTGGTCATTGATTTTAGGTAATAACAATTGGGAAAGAGAGATATACTGTTGGTGAGGCATTATTCCAACCACAAATTTTGGGTTTGGACTCACATGGAATTGTCGAGCAGCTTGTTCGGACTATTTCAACCGTTTCATCTGATAACCACCGGCAACTACTGGAAAATACTGTTATATGTGGAGGGACTTCTTCAATGACCGGTAATGGTTGCCATTGGTTTTGTCTCCCTTTTCTAGGGGATCATTTTTACTTCTTCAGGCCTCTTAAATATTAAATAAAAACTATATTCAGGACTTTTAAGTGTAGAGCTTTCTATGCCAACATTGGGAACTGATTGGCATACCACCTACTGATGGGTGGTGTCAAAACTACGCTTGATGACAGTTGATCTGTAGATGCCATGGTGTACCTGCTAATACTTTCTGAAATGAAGCAGTGATGATGTGCATTAGCATTTAAAAAAAAAAAAAAAAAAAAAAAAAAAAAAAAAAAAAAAAAAAAAAAAAA
>NW_019272040.1:676920-692963 GCF_002738345.1 Cucurbita maxima | reverse complement strand
AAAAAAAAAAAAAAAAAAAAAAAAAAAAAAAAAAAAAAAAAAAAAAAAAAAAAAAAACTGAACGAAGCTAATGAAATTAAGGATGTAGAATTTTCTGTTTTTTTTTTTTTTTTTCTTGAGCTGCTGATATTTTTATTATGTTTACAATTTACCATTACTTTGAAAGGGCACGCAACTCTGTTCATGCTGTGTGTTTGATTTTTTTGATTATTGAAGAAAGCTATTTCTGTATATCATTGTACAGTTGGTAATTTGTTACATTTGCAGGCTTTGAAGAAAGATTTCAGAAAGAAGCAGGTCTCTGTTCATCTGCTGTTCGTCCTGCTCTTGTGAAGGTAATATATCCTTACAAAACATAAGGAACTGATTTTGAGATTGTTTCACTCAACAATCTGAATTTGTGTTCGTTGTCTTTGCTGTAAGGAACTCGACATGTTTGCTTGGATTGATGAGGGGATAATATCCTTTTCTTTTTGTAGGCTCCAGAATACATGCCAGAGAATTTATCCTTGTATTCAGCATGGATTGGAGGCGCTATTCTTGCCAAGGTTGTCTTCCCCCAAAATCAGCATATAACTAAGGCAGACTATGATGAAAATGGGCCTTCAATCGTTCATCGGAAATGCTTCTAATGACGCTCTCTAATACAAATCTTTCAGTATTTGTTTCTCTTCCTACTTTTAGAATATTACATAGATGTATAGTGGTAGGAAACTAGTTCTGCGCTATGAGGTTTGATAGTTGTACAAGTGTGGATCTGTATTTAGTCTAAATGTTAAAGAGTCATCACACCCATTAGTTATGTGACATAATAGGATAATAGAATTGAATCCTATCAATGTAAGTCATCTTTAACAATGTCATGCTAGGGATTGGATTTTGGATCCTTCACTTAGAACTCAAGTGAATTAATATTGAAGAATTAAGACCACATGTTTTTGACTTTTGATCATTGGTTTTGTCAACTCGGCTCAATATTTCATTTTGAACAAGCAGCGTTATCGAAGATATGGAGACTTCTTCAGCGGTTGACAACAGCTGGTGGATATAAGATATGTATCCTATCGATTATGTAACATCAGAGTAATTTTAATTGTTTTATATATCTTTTTAGTTTAGTATTTGTATGCTGTAATAGAAAAATCTTATTGTTAAGAGTACAATTATTCAGATCAAATTGCTTATGAGATGAGTAATTTTCTCTAGTAAACTAGTTTTCCTTCCTGTGGTCGTACCTAGGCAAGGCCTTGTCAAAGTATTCTTGCCCACTATAGGAATATTCTCTCTCTTTCTCCTTCGTAATTGTTACAAAGGAGTTAATCAATTCTTAAACATTTAATACGAAAAACAGAGATAATTATTGCCTTGGGACCCCACTCGGTGGGAGGTTGGGTTTAGAAATTTCCTTCAAGAACTGATAGTGAACAAACTCTTATTACATTCTTCAGCCTGCATTTATAATAAATTCTGGAACATAATGTGTTTTTGACAGCACTAACGAGAAGGAAAAGATTGTCTGATAAACATATTAATGGAAAGAAATTGAGGAGAAGAGAAGAGAAAAGAAGCCACTAGGAAACAAATGGGTCACTCTGCAGGGAGGGTCCCAGCTCAGTGAATAAAGACCCAAAATCCAAAATACTGCTATCCACACATCACAATGTAATAATGAACTTTGCTGCACCATTGGTACAATGGTCAAGTTGGAGGGTCTCTTCTCCTTGCATCCCTACCCTCCAAAATGTCTTCTTCTCTTTCATTGCCTTTTGGACACCTATTTTGTACCATTAACCATGTATAACTTGTTTTCCCTTGCCTTTTTTAAGTTAGTCAATGGCCTGATGAGAGAGAAAGATCTTACTATTCCATTGATTCTTAGTGGAATTTAATACAGGTCATCTTTAAGGATGTACAAATAATTGATCAAGATTGAGGATCTTGAGAGAGAGATAGAGAGATCTGGTCTATCTTTTGGTAATCCCCTTGATCAAATTTGAGCACACAACCCCAGATATTTATACAAATGGCTTGCTCGATGGTGATTGAGATCTAAGATCTCAAGGATTGCCCACTTTGAGTAGACTCTGATTATTGGTCCACTTCCCATCTTTGTCTGGGTGCAACCTTGTCATGGACAGCCACATACTCCTGCAAAACATAGCCAAAATACAATGAGTAATCCTTTCTTTTCGTGCCTTTTCGGACAAAAATCTGTTTCCCACCAATAATTCAGCAACCTCTAATAGAGCACCTTCTCCCCTTCCTACCTCCATTGTCTGTATTAGTTCCTCTGCTGTGTTTGCTATTACCACTATTTTCCTGGCTGCATTGTCTATGAAACCTTCCTCTACTCCTTTGTCGAATAAGGCAAGCAAGCTGTCGTAGTACCCATCTACATTTAGCAATCCTACCTGATAACACATTTTTCAAAACCAATAAAAGGGCAAGATAACAATAAACCACTCCAATCACATCTCTGTTTCTTGTTTTTTTGTTATTAGTTGTTCTCAAGAACACTGTTGGAATTGTGAATGAACCAAGGAAGTAAAGAATGGAGATCTGAAAAACCATCTTTGTCGTATTCTTTACTCTTTTTTCCAGAAAGTTGTCAATAAAAATCCATATCTTACTGGCTTGTCATGAATTCCTAGCTGAGCCCAAGTTATCATCTCTAGCAATTCTTCCATGGTTCCATAGCCACCTAATTCAACGGATTTTAAGTTTCTGCCAGTTAAGTAAATGAAACAAGCCATTTTCAGGGCAAATACACACACAGTCTATATTTGTTATAATAACCTGGAAGAGCTACAAATGCATCAGCATGTTTTGCCATTTCTGACTTCCTTTGGTGCATATCTGCTACTGTTTTCACTTCTCCGACAGTCTCTCCTGATATCTACAAGTGGGGTTTCATTAATTTAACAAAGAAAAAGAAAACAGCTTACATTCCAAAAGACCTAGGAAGGAAACTTGCAGAAAAGGTACCTCATGAATCTGAAGTGCCTTGGGAATCACTCTGTACATCATGAATGAAACAACAAAATTAGCAACATGGTAAACAGAAATGTAAATTTGTATGAAAACATACCCAAGTACATGGCAGCCTCCAGAGAACACAGTTTGAGAGATCAAACCCATTAGGCCCACACTTCCTCCCCCATAAACCAAGTCTATTTTTCTCTGAACCTGATACAACCAAGAAAAGATTAGGACTTTCAACTTTTGTGGGAAAACATTACATACAACTTGAAGAAGAACGAGAAGAGCAAAAAATATAGAATAAATACTTGTAATTATAGTATAGTCCATTGATTGATGTAGAAATTACCAGTATTTTACCAAGTTCAATGGTGGCTTCAGCATATGTAGACTTGTATCCAGCTTTGCTGCCACAGAATACACACACCCTTTTGAATCTTCCCAATTTCTGTTCAGTTGTCGAAGATAAATCTGTTCCCTCCATTCTTCACACACACACACACACACACACAGAGTTGAGAGGAATTAGGAGACAACAACCTTTGATTTTGTGAGTTAGCTATTTCTTTCTGTCAGACAAAATCTCGTCTGCTTTAACGAGATCTCTATCTTCTCATCCTTTTATCGTCTCGACACCAACAAGACGCGACCCACTCTTTGAATTCTTGTGGAATTCATGGCAATAAACTTGAACCCATTCTCTTTCCTTTTCTGTTCATCTGTCTCTGACTAACAACTTGGCTTTTATCATTTTGTTGTCCTGCATCCCTTCCCCTCTTAGTACATGATGGGCCTCAACTTAATCATCCACTCTCTAACCTTAGCTTTATATATAGCTCTGTGGAATCCTCGGAGCTTTTGCATTTATTTTCACAAAGGAAAGTATCAAACCAATGATAATCATAAATAGAGATTAAAGTCAAGGGAGAATCATTCATTTATGATGCAATGGATTCATCTTTTTTTTTTAATATATATATTAGAGGTCTAAGCCTTTTTTTGTCTATTTATTATTGTCTATATCTTGGTTGAACTGACATTTTGAATCAATTGATTATGTTAAAGATTAAAAGGGGAGTTCACACTTCTTTGCACTATGTCATTTCACCTAATATTCATAAATGTTCATCGGGTGACCAACTGAACATTAATATATTATGAATGGTTGTTAAGACCTATGAAAATAAATAATGTGGCAAGTTTCTGATGGACCATTAGCAACATTGCTAGGTTAGACTATTTGATTTATCAATTTGTTTTGCAGCAACATAGAGTCCGATAAAACTTTCAATATTTGTTGGAGATTCTCTTTTGATCTTCCCTATGTATTTGACACAGACTAATATTCTTGTTTTATGGTTCATTAATTTGACCCTTCAATCACAAAGCTCTCAATAATATTTGGCTTGTTGTCTTGTTAGCAGCTTTCTTTCTAATTTCTTGTTATCTTGCAGTGGTTCTAGACCTTTTACAACCATTTGCAATTGAAAAAGATCAGTGAGAGAGAAAGAGATGATTATGGAACTCAATATGGCTAAAAGTATTGAGAGAAAACTACTAGGCCAACCAAAAACATGTGGTTGTCTCTCTCTTTCTCTCTCTTTTGAATTCAACTGCAAATATTTTTTCAGGTTACTGATTGATCTGCCCCATATGTTAGACGCCATCAGCATCACATGGTTAAGTCTCTTTCTCCCCCTTGCTTTTGATTCTAACTCTAAATATATATCAATTTGCAGTCTCTTGATCTGTGTCTCCATCAGAATGAGTTTTGTAATAAGCAGAAGGATATTAGATGGTTGAAATGAAAACCCCCAGAATTCCAACCCTCTATTTGTTGGGTTTTGAAGGGGTAAAAGTGCAGAGAATTATAACAGTTTTTACTGTTATTTGTTCCAAGTGTTGCTTTCTTTCATCATAAGAAAAGCCTTGATTAAAGAATTAAAGATGGGTCTGATGTATGCTTAAATTATCATCATCCTAATGAAATTGGGATCTTGAGAGCATGTTCTGAGGACCCATATTTAGATTCTTCTCTCATCCCATCCATCCTTTTCTTATTAGAGAGAGACAGAGAAGGCAAAGTTATATCCATTTAGATATTGCTTCATCATGTTTTTTCCTTTCTTTTGCAGATTTAATATGCGCAATTGGCCACCACCCAAAGCAAAGGATGTCATAATCTTATTAAAGCTGCAATTAACCAAAAAAAGGTCAGAGTCAATGAATTGCTTTTCTTGTTAAAGCTTGTGAAAACAATACAAAATCAAGCTCCTTCTATTAAGAATAAAAATAAATATGGATATATTTATTTCTTTTTGGTACTAAATTTTTTATTAATAAAATCTGATAATTTTAGAATTTTTAATTAATTTAAAAGAATTTGGACATGCCATTTTTTTAAAATTTTAGAACTTTTGGTAGAATATAAGATTTAAAAAATGTTAAAAAAAAAAAAAAATAGGGTGAGTGCCCTTTATTATAATTAAAAAAAAAAAAAACACAGTTGAAAGGTATTGATTTCCATGATCCACCTTTCTGTTCCATCAGAAAATTAACACGTTTTATTCTTGGGAAGCTGAATTCTTTTGGGGTTGGTCCATTCTAACCATTATTATATGGGCCATACGAGCCCATTACAAGCAATTTCTGTAAAATGAGTTATGGGCTTTGAAGAGACTGGTATTTTACGGAAATTATTTATTTAGTTTTTTTTAGCATGGAATCTTACGTCGATTGGAGATGATAATGAAACATTACTTATAAGGGTGTGGAAACTTTTTACTCACATACCTGTTTTAAGACCTTAAGAGGAAGCCCTGCTCTAAAGAGGACTATTTGTTAGTAATGGGTTTGGAATGTTACAAATAGTATGAGAGTCAGACATCGAGTGGTGTGCCAACGAAGATGCTAGGCCTCCAAGGAAGATTAATTGTGAGATCCCACATCGGTTGGAGAGTTTTTTTAAACCTTGAGGGGAAGCCCGAAAGAGAAAGTTCAAAGAAGACTATCTTCTAGCGATAGGCTTGAGCTGTGAACAAATACGAGTTTAATGATATGATTATATAAATAATGTCTTTTAACTTTATATGTTTTTGTTATGTATAATTTAATGTATGCACACACTTGAAAATGAATATCATCTGAAAACAAGCACACAAAGTTGAATACATACACAGCACATAACTGCGTCTAAAATAAATTACGAGTCTGCACACATCAAATCTTTGTGTTTCAGAGACACAATTCAGAATTAGAATTACATAGGAAATAGAAAAGGTAAAGAGAAAGGAAATAGCAGAGCGAAAGTACCACATTTTTGGTGCACTGCATTTCTTCATCCTCCTTCAACTAAAGCCAAGAATGAATTGCCTGAGAAACACAGCCAAAAGCGGTGTTCTTCCCAGCAGAGAAGGGGGTAAATTCACCAACTTGTGCAACCAGAAACACAGCCTTAAAAGAATCAACGATCTTCAACGATCTTACTGAATCTCGAGTTTTTTGCAGTGAAACTGGTTAAACAGCGTTGGAGAAGGAAGCCCCATTCCCATCAAGAAACTTTCACTTGATGGGGACGGCCCTCTGTGGAGCCGCATTCACCTGCATGCTTTCATCAGCAAGTTTTGAATTGTATGTGGATAAACCTGGCCATTCGACTTTCCACCATTGAAGAAAGCGTGTGTTATCTGCATATTTTGAGGCATGAACTCTTTGTCCTCCTTTTGTTGACCATCAAGTGTATCCTTCATTCCATTTTCATTAGCCACCATGTAATTTGATCCACTCTCACTGACAGGTTCTGATACATGGTTGATACCAGAATTGATGTCTTCCTCCATAGTTTTATTGGAAATAACACTGTTCGGCTTTTTGGTATTCAGGAAACGTCCTCCGCTGCCTCTTGCTCGTCTCATAGCATGGAGATGTCTGGATTCATGAAGATATGGCTGCACAAAATGGAAAAGAGTATCCAGAAAACGAAATTATGGGATACAACTATGATCAATTGTAATATCGATAAGAACAGAAAGACAACTTCTAGCAAAAGTTTCTTTCAATAACTAAAGTGTTCATTTTTGGTCCGCTTAGTCCTTGAATGAAACAAGTTAGCTGCTATACCTTTCTACTTTTTATCACTTTCTTCTCAAGCTCAGCTTTGGCACGCGACTGTCTTCTCCTCAGGATACCATGATACTGCTTTGCGTTCACATAAACAGGCTCTGCTTCCATTTCAAGGGGTAATGGCATCCTAGCATGGTGAAGTCCATAAAAATGAGGTAACTGCAGGGAAATCAAGTATAATCATAATCCTTGAACAGCCAATCAGCAAGTAGGATCTATACAAAAGGATCCCCCATTCTTATATGCATTCTTGTTCAGTAAAACTCAGAGTTAAACAATATATCATAAGAATTGCAAGAAACAAACATGACAAGGATATATGATGGGCCTAAGAAGTACGCATTTAGCGTCTGTTCATACCGAATAAATTTCAACAATACATAATAAACACAGATGAGTACCCTGGTAGGATGCCTTTCGTTTCTATGCAAGGCAAATGATCATATGAATTAGCAAAAGAAACTGTACCAGAGATCAGAGCATACCGTTGTTTGTGGTCCATATGAAGTCAGCATTTGACAACATTGTGCATCTGAAAAAGGATATGATGTCAAAACCTGCAAATGGAGATCCTTGAAGTTCTTTTGAAATCCAGTAAAGACAAAAACAAAGTCTAAAATTCCCAAATATCTATTTCTTCGAGGGAAGAAATATATCATTAGTCATTGCAGACGAATGAAGAACTTAGGCACCTACTCATATACATTGATTTCAGAGAGAAAGATAGACAGTTCGTTCTTACAATCGAGTGGCCAATAAGTTCCATCTGGGAATTTGGATCTAGGCGTTCGCCCACGGGTGGGGATGTCGAAAATGGAATGTACTTGAGATGCTGAACTTCTTTCCCAGTATTTTCATCTGATCCAAGAAAAGTTTCAATATCTTACTTAAATTGTGTTCATAGGAAGCATATTAAATTAACTAATACCATTTGCTTGTGAAAGCATAGCTGCACTGGTAACAGTAACGTCCAGATATTCAGCAGAAGATGTTTTGGTAGCATCTTCATCAGTGATGGTATTGTTCCCAACGCCATGCCACCAAGGCTCAGAGTATTTGGTTGATTGCAGCAAATACTTTGCCCCATCAACAACTTCTTGTTCTACAATTCCTGGTTTTGAGGGCATTGTTTGAAACTTGTTCTGCCACCCCAAAAGGAAGAACATTAGAAACAAAAACAATATAAATCACTTCTACTTATACCACACCGGATTCCATGGTTTGGGGCTGCTCTAAAAAAAGTCCAAGCCTTCTCCAAAGTAAGTCGAGGGGTTAAATTATTATTCATCTGAAGATTCAAGCACATGAACAACAGGGAGGACACGATCTTATTGTAACAGTCCAAGCCCACCGCTAGCAGATATTATTTCTTTGGATTTTCCTTTTGAGCTTCCCTTCAAGGTTTTTAAAATGCATCTATACAAAGAGGTTTACACACCCTTAAAAAGAATGTTTCGTTCTCTTCCCCCAACGGATGCGTGATCTCACACTTACCCAGTTCTATAACCCTAAGCAACCCGGAAATTCCTCACGTCTCAAAATCATTGAAGAGCTCCAGAATGCCGGATGATCATTCAATGGGGACAGAAACTCATCAGAGATCCATATAACTCATCTACAAAACATTACAGGGCTTCAAGATATCATGAGATATACATCCAAAACAGACTACACAAACTTCAATCTCAGCAATTTCCATAGATCCAAAACAGAGGCTCTATAGATATATTTCTCTGGTTGCCGAAAATCATGCAGCAAATGAACTAAAAGTTAAGAAAAAAATTAGGGGAAAAAAAAAACTAACAAACAAACAGTATTTCTCTGTTCTACTCATTCATAAACTCAAAATTCCTAGTGTTTTCCATAAAAATCATGATTCCGTCGCTTGTAGATGAAAAACAAGCACAAATTTCTCGAGAGAAATGGAGCCTTAAGGAAATCAAACTCCGATCAAAATTCCGATTGTAAGGAGCGAAATCAGTGACAAGTGAAAGCAAATTGCAGGAAAATAACTTACAACTGTGATGTGAAACAGACGATCGAACCCTAGAAAAGCTTTAGCTTCGCAAGTCGCTCTGGTTTTCTAGCTCAGCTCCATTACTCTCTCTCTCTCCCCTCTCTGCGCGCAGTGGCAGTGGAAGGTAACAGAGAGAAGGAAATTAAAACGGAGAGGGACAAAATTAAAAATTAAAAATTAAAAACTAAATTATTAAATTATTAATTAAAAAACACATAAATAAATAAATAAATGGTAGTTTATACGCTTAATTTATTACTTTGCCTCCCTAAATTCCAACAACCAACAGCCGTCTAATATCGCAGCTTTATATTATTAAATAATAAATATTCAAATAATTTTTATCTAATTTTTTTTCTTTTTCATTTTCATTTTCAACTTTTATGCTTATATTATCGAAATATTTTTCCGGTAATTTTGAGTCAAGCTAAAAGGTTAAAAATGTAATTTTTATATATTTTATAGTTTTATTTTTAAAGGCCGATTATTAAATTTTTTTATTTTAAAATTTTGAAAAAAATAGTTCTCATGGCTCTCCACAATAGTCAATGGTATGATATTGTCGAGTATAAACTCTCATGACTTTGCTTTGAAGTTTCCCGAAAGGCCTCGTACCAATGAATATAGTATTTTTTTATTATAAATCTATAATCATTATTAGCCGATGTGAGACTTTCATCTCTAACGGTTTAATATTTACAACTCTTCCACAAGTTATTATAAATTTTTGGTGTTTATTTTGTAAGAAGGTAAAAAGAAAATTCTTTCAAAATATTATCTTTAAGTGGTAAAATTGTGTAAATAAATAAACAATTAATTTTAATTTTAATTAATTTTATAATAATCTTGAGATGTTATCCGGTTGAATTAATATTATATATAGGGTGAAAATTTAATGATTGATACACGCAAAGGACACAACTTGTTATCCAATTGTCTCCTTTTAAGGAAGAAAGGGATAAAGATGCTGCCTGAGTTGACCATTTTAACCTTCTTATTTTAGACAAGCGCACAAAAATAAATAATTAATTTTTAAATATTTTTAAATATAATAAATAAATAAATATCAATTGACAAAACAAACCTTTCCATTACTTTGGGCCTTTTTTTCCCCTCTTCATCCATACTCAAATGGTTTTTTTTAAAAATTAATTCCTTTTATTATGATTTATTTAATCCTTTTTTTTATAATTATAATAAGGTAGAATAATACACTTGGTCCAATTGAATTTTTTGTTTGCAATTTGATATTTTTTATTTAAAATAAAAATATAAACAGATTCGATGAAATGAGAAATAATCAATTATTTTAAAAATATAAGGATTGTCCATGAACTATATGTTTTTTAAACGAGCTTTCAACATCAATCATTATTTGTCTATTGGACATTTAATAATAATAATAATAATAATAAATAATAAGGTAGAAAAAAAGAATTGGTCATGGAGAATATTAAATCTAAAAATAAAATTGATAATGCTAACAAGGGCAATTTTGTAATTTCGTTCATATTAAAAAAAACTATAATTCAATCCATACAAAAAAGGAAATCAAGAAGTGAGTTTGGGACCCCAAGCTTTTGGACATTCCCAAAAGATAAAAAAATAAAATAATAATAATAATAATAATAATATATTTTTTAAAATGCAGATAATAATTATTGGAAAATGTGAGAAATTGACAGCTGTACGATTCGATTGAAGGCCGTTACGTTTCACAATTAGAGAGGTCAGAGATCCACCTCTGACAATTACACTAGAACTCAATTTCATAACGCCGTGATAACAGTACCGTACTGAACCGTTAAATGATGGTAACAAGTCGTTTGTGCTATTATGGCAGGCAGCACGCAAATTTCGTGCCACCGAATGCATGAGCGGCACGTAAGAAAGATTAGTGCCTGAGATAACGCCACGTTTCATGAACTTAGTGGATGAGGTGAACGTGGCGTTTGTGCGTATGCATGGACTTCTGAACTTGGATTTGAATTGAAACATTTTTAAAAAAATTCAGATGAAATTTATTCAATATTTTTAAGACGTAGCTATGTTTCAAGGTGACATCACACATCCACAAACAAATTTATTAATAAAATATAATTTAATAATCCACAACTTTCTTTTTTTTAAAAAATCAAATTTTAACCTTTTTTTTTTTTAGTAAAAGGGTTTAATTGAAAGATTCAAAAAAAATTACAGACAAATTGGAAATTACTTTGAAAAAAAAAGTACCCTTTTGTTATTTAAACATATTATAACGATTTAAATTTTTATTGACTTATATTTTCAAATATCAGAGTTAATCAACATGTATAGTCTATCATAGAAAATTAAAAAAATAATAATAAATAAAAACTAAAAATGACCTATCAATATGTGGACCTTATTAATATTTCCTTACAAAAATAAATAAACTTATTTAAAAAAAATATACATACTTATTTGTTAAGTTAAATATATTTATAAATTTAACTTTATAAATATTTTTATAATGATGAAAATTTGACATTTCTATTAACAAGAACCCTTTAAAACCCCTATAGCCATATTAACAAGAACCCTTTAAAACTCCCTTATAGCCATTCTAAAACTATGACATATTTTGGTTTTCTAAATTGTCTTTATCAATCTTAAACTTGACTGATTCTATTTGAAATTTAAATTTCTCTGTTTTTTTAAGTCATATTTATTATATGGATTCAGAGAACCAAATTTAAGTTAAAATTACGAAAGTCAGACCCCTAAATAGCATTTATTTCTATTCATATTAAAAATAATTAAAAAAAGTTCAAAACAACATCCTATAAATTTTCATTAAAAAAACAAAAATGCAGACAAAATATACCCTTATCAATTAAAAATGGCTTAACTGGATGTGAAGTTCTAACATCCACCCACCACTCACTAACCAGACAATTGGACATATCCTCATCAAAAGTCCTCTTAGGAGTAAGCAATCTCAATCACTCATGAAGTTCATCCGAGGAAGCTAACAAAGGTCAATCCAATCAAAACGAAAAGGGTTGTTGGTGATAGTGAGGGAGACGATGGTCAAAAGGGGGGCAGAGCATGAACATTGAATAGATGGGAGACCAAATCGACCAACAAATGTTCATTTTATCGGTTTGATTCGGGTGGGGTTGGTTTTTCCATTTCATTCCCAAGGGAAAGTATGAGCCTTTCTATACTAGTGGCTTTGGGCAAAAATACATGCTTCACAGCTCATTAACAGAACAAGTTATATAGACCATGACAGGACTGCAATTAAACCATTATTAGAACACACACACACATGATGTTTCAAGTTAAGAGACAAATTGCCAGAAAAAAAGTGCATACGTACAACCACAGGCATTTGTCGTCTTCAAAAAGGTTTCAGGGAAGTGGAAAACTGAGAATGATAGTCGTGGAGACCGGAACTGTAGCCTTGAGGTCCATATCCATCCACATTTTGGAAAATGGCATCAACATTATGGAAACATTCCTTCCAGATATTCATCGAAGTCCTCTTTATCATCAGTTTTAGGATCCCTTGATGATGTTGATGCCTTCTTTCCTGCAAAGACAAGGCAAAAGGGTAATCATCAAAAAATTCCTAGGTTTATTCATTTATTGTGGACAGGAAACAATTTTATCGATGATATAAAATGTTACACAAGACGGAGAACCCATGAATGTTTAAACTATATTGTAAAAAGATGGAAATGTCTAACAATGCTTCTGGCCTTCTTTCTTCGTACTGAAAATTTCTAGCATTTCTGTTCATTCTAAATAAAAGCTTTATTGATATTCAGCCACAAGATCCTCTGCCCAATCTAGCCAATAGTTTCTAGTCTATTTTGATAGGAAAGAAATGAAATTATTGACAGTGCAAGTCATTAGCTAAGGATGCTCGAGTATGTCGGTGAGAGAGGTTTCAGAGTCATCTTAACTACTTGGGGTATCTTTCTATATTTCCTTATACTACAAATTATCGAAGTGGTTCTCTGATTTCAATTACAGACCCAACTTTTCACACTATCAAATGAATCTGACAGCATGGCACCAAGCCTAGTAAATGGTCTCCCTCTATAATTTAACAAACGCTCTAAGGGGCACGATATTTTTAAGTTCTTCAAACGCAACCACTTTAACTTAACCGAAGAAGCAAAAGCAAATATAAGCATAAAGTTATTGTGTAGCAACTATAATATAACTTTCACTTTATGACCATTAAGTACATAGTAAAAAAAAACTCTCATGCGTAATGGTGTAAAAAGGCACTTCATCAGACCTTTTCTCCTCCTTGTTCTGCTCCCCGCATCCTCACTATCTGAACTGTCATCACTTGGCCTGGAAGTCAACATAAAGTCAGCTTCTGTAAAACTTGATAATCACAAAATTACAACCTTACAATTTTGAGTAGCACCTCTTTCTTTTGGACATTTCTTGCTCCATCCTTTCCAGTTTCTCCTTTTCTTTATTTCTCTTGTAGTGAAGCTTCTTTGAGCATCTATTCCAAATTATCCAAGATGGTAGAAAACGTTGGTAAATGAATCTTACAAAGAAACATAAGTTTGAGATAATATGAAAATAGAAAAATTGAATCGAAGACGATGGTTTTGGTCAACAGGGAGCTTGGTGAGAAAATTGTTAGATTCAATTTGACAAATCATTTTTTTTTTTAAATTCAGATTCCAAACAAACATTTACTACAGTGAAAATAGTTGTTTGCTTTATATTTAGCATTTAACATCATATTACCACAATCGATGAAAATATAAGATATGGAAGTATGGAATGATGGAAACTAAATAGCAACTAATTCAACCATATCCAAGCAGAAATAAAACGTATAAATAAATGCAGATAGCTATATGACATTCAAAATCATGCAAAATGGACTTAATAGAACTGCATTTAATGATATTATATATTCAGATTCCAATTAATTATTTAATTCAGCATTCCATCATTTGCACCTCTATGAATGCTAAAGTAACTCGTATAATTTTCGGCTTCAATCACCACAGAAGAATAAATGAAATTCTTGGCCAAACATATGGCCCTTGATTGTGAAAACAATACCAATATGTTATAGTATGACCTAAAGGCATCCTTCAATCAGCTAAAAATAGACAGTGATATTCCATGAGATCAAATCACATTTTAGGAACAAACAGTATTTGATAATATAATGGAGTTTTAAATGCTTCCATGGATTGCATAATGAATAAAAATTTTAAAAAGAATACAACATCATAGAAGTGCTGAAACAAACAGCACAGTCGCCGATGGGAAAAAGAAATAGAATGGAGAAACTTAGCATATAAAAGGGCCACCTACCTCTCACAAGTTACCAGCTTTACAAGGGCTTGTTTGTTTTCTCCTGCTTCAAAATAAGAAAAGTTCACCTGCAATATAACAGAGAAGTAAAAAGATTTGCAGTAACTAGAAGCAGCCAACATGGGTCATTTAAAATTTTAGTTCCGTAACAAATAGGAAACCATTTCAAACTTGAATATCCCAGCTCACTAGAGATATCATTATGACGAATAAAATTGCAATAGAAAAAATTGGCATTTTCCAGTATACATCAATGCCAATAACATTTGCACTAACAGCTTGCAACCACATGGATTTCCATCATTACAATCTCATGATTGTTCCTGTATTTATAAAAGAAAATTTTAAGCCTCTGTCTCTTTCTTTTTCTGAAGTCCTTTTCCTAGCCAAATAGGCCATCTTTAGCCTCATGAAAAAACAATTGCAGTCAAACAACGGATGAATTATTGATCTGACCATGTAGACGTAAGTTCATCTGGTAATTCGAAGTTTGCAGAAAAAGAAAGGACAAACATGCCCAAACAGAATGTTGATCAAGCACTGCACTTAATCTAGCCAAGTCAAAACCAGACTAAAAAAAGTTTAAACTATTACGCTATGTTAAGCTTAATCTTTTCAATTCACTCTTTCTTGCGTGGCCTTGAATATTGATTTCGAATCAAAAAGTCTAGTAAATAGATTATTAACCAACTGAGAATGACAATATATTCAATTCAAGACTTCTTCCTTTGACACCATGTCATATCGCAATTACACCTGACAGCTTAAGCTGTTTACGCTTAAGAAAATAATATTTTCAATTCAACAGAGTCGTGAGATGTGATGGGCAGTGCAAGAATCAGCTGAACAATTGTACCAATTTAAGAACTATTATATCCTTGTTATATATCTCCTCTGGTCCCAGAATTCCTAATAATATGTTCCTATTTGTATATTATCAAGTTTATCACTGTCCAAAAAAAAATCTCTATCATTTCTGATATGCTGAAGTATAAAACTAGCTAAAGCTAGCATCTAGATATAAATTGGATAAAACATTTTTTATATTTTGTTTTAGTATCTAGATGTAAATTAATTTCACCTCATAGCTTGCTAAACCATCTTTCTCATCACAATGCTTGTTACCGCATATGAACTGCCCTGACAGAAGAAAAAGTGGTCAAGAAAAAGCTCAACCACAAAGCCCAAGGACAAAGATAAAGATTACAGCCAAGAGAAAATTGTGTACTTCTCGACTATTAAATATCTTTGGATAAATTGTGAAAAAAATGCAACTTATACAATTCTATATACACGTTTAAAAAAGAGGAGGTAGCTCCAATATCCAAAATAACAAAAAGGTACTTAAAGAAGTGGAATAATTTTTTAAGGCTACTAACCACCAACTCATTAGCCAGAGAAACAGAAATTTAAACTAGAGTAAATAATAAATGAAGAGACAACCAACCTTACAACAAGTAGGAAAATGGAAATTCATACTAAATTTTTTTTATTTTTTATTATTTTTGTTTTTAATAGATGAATGAAAAGAGGGCAGACACTACTAAAGAATGGATAATTTTTCTTCTTCTTTTTTTTTTTTTTTTTTTTTTTTTTTTTT
>NW_019272040.1:647949-676893 GCF_002738345.1 Cucurbita maxima | reverse complement strand
TTTTTTTTTTTTTTTTTTTTTTTTTTTTTTTTTTTTTTTTTTTTTTTACCTTTGCCAGACATTACTTCCTTCTCTACACGCCACCTGAGACCAATCTATAAGGAAAAATTTTAATAGTAGATATTTCAAGTGACGATTTCAGTGAGAAACTGAAAATTGAAGTAGTGAGAAAATTCCATATGCTCACCTTCCCACTTTTGTATTGTGTCATATCAGCTATGCAGTATCTTCAACGAATTTAAGGCAACAAAATCTGATTTCCTCTCACACAGGCATAAAAATATTATTAATTTTGTTCTAGAAATCAAAAGCATTGCACATTGCTGGAAATAAAGTAACTAAATAGGGAACCAAATTTAACTATTCCTGTTTCCCTAATAGCAATTTAGCCCTTAAAAAGCACATTAAAGAAAACTATTCAAAAGTTACTAGTAAAAGAAAACATTAACAGATACAAGTATTGCTATGGTACACAGTATCTTATTTAGATTTCAATGTAGTTTTAGTCTTAAAACTTTTACCTAGTATCTACCTTCGTCCCTTAACTCTTAACATTCTGACTTTGGTTATTCAATTTTAACCCACTATTCATTTTGGTCGTTAAACTTTTACAATCTCATTTCAAATCCTCTTTCTTTAAATTTCTAGAAATGCAATGTAACCCCTTTATTATATACATCATATTCACATTATCACCTTTACAATAGAGATTAAATGTAAGTTTTTTTAAAAAAAGAGCTTCAGGACTAAAATTAAGATTTTGAATATTAAGTAACCAAAAAAAAGTGTTAATAAAAAAATCGGAAAAATGTTCACCGACTAAAATTTAAAGTTCAAAAGTTCATCCATCAAATAGAAATCAAAGACGAAAACAAAACCACATCTAAATTTTTATTTTAACCTATATAACAAACAGCTAAAGCCCAAAAAAATATAACATTGGGCTATACATAGGATACTCTTTAAAAAGCTTATCATAATATCGCTTCACCAGCTTCTGCTCCCATGATGTATCCATGTCATCTTCTTCAGAACGAATGAACCTTAATAACAATTAATTCAAAATAGCCTATAAACTTACTGAAGAAGAATTTTAATCAATGAATGGTGTAAAATATCTGTAGTGTATACACCAAAGTAATGGGCATCCTATGATGAAGCAAAACAGATCTTTCCAGAAACAATCCCCTGTTCATATACAGTTGCCACTATTCACAGTATTTCATCAACTTTACAATATCCATAATAGATAACTATTTCAAAGCCACTACCCGTATGAACCTAGTTCATTTCCTACTGAAAACTCCTCTAATCTGATCATAACATGTTGCATAAGTGAGGAACTATACCATGACCGTCATAGAAAGAATAGTGGGAACATACCGGTAGCCCTCCCTCAAGGTGTCTTGATCAGTCTTAATAGGAAAATTTTCTTCCCTAGATTTATTTTTCCCGTAGAAATGAACTGCAACCAATAAAGACCACACAATTCACATGCTTAAAAATAACTACATAAAATCCAGTAATCTACTAATGACAAAGGAGCTATTAAAAAATTGAAGATATGCCTATTTGCTAGTCCATTGTCTGACATGAATTTGACATAATTTCAGATGTTTTAAGATATGGTGCTCTCTGTCTAGTGCCATGGGAAAATAAAAGGTTGACATGTACAAAGAAAATATGAAAATGAAAACCCATGAGCCTAACCATCATATTGTTCAAATTACAAATTACAGTCTCGGTTCGAAGTCTACCTTTTTATAAATAGATCAGCTGTCTTTGAGATGCATGAAATTATAGAAAAAACCTACTTTGATATCAAACCAACTTGAAGTCTTAATACTATACATTTCGCACAAATATATAAAATCTTCTCCTTACCTAGAGAAGATATATGTTATCAAGCATGAGAACAGACTACCATAGTTCAGTCATTTTTTAGAATATTAGTCTTAGCTACATCTATAATTAAAAGAAAATATTTTTTTTAAAATAGAGGACTCAAATGAGGTAAGACTTGCATAATTGCATTGAAGTTTCACTACCTCACCTGACATATACAAACACTCCTGCCCCACCAAAACATTTGTCCTTCCTGGGATTGATTTCTTTCTTTTTCTTTTTCTTTTTTTCACTTACTCTAGTCTCTAAATAAGAAATTTTATTACCCTACTGGAGTTCATGGCTAAAGGCCAAAGGCGAGAGACATAATTAAGGTCTGTAATATGCTTAATGTACTTGAACTAATCTCAAGGTTAGCTGAGAAATCTCTTGCATCAAAATTTATGTAAGGATGACTGTAGCCTCCTGTCATCTTAGTGAAGGAAACTGTTCATCATTCTTTTGCTTTGGGACTCCAGGATATGCAAATAAGGGGCTCAATATTTGCAAGCTTCCTTCACGTCCGTCTGTCAACTGATAAGCTTATAGGCTAACTTGATAAACTTTACTTAACAATTCTTAGAGCAAGGGACCAATGACCATGGTGTCACTCTATCCATTTGCAATCAAGATAGACAAAATCCGAATAAGCTCAAACCAAAACAATTGCTCTCAATCACTTCCATAACTGAGCAGAAATTCGCTAGTAACTAATTCTTCATGTTGAAAAAATAAGGCCACAGGTCAAAACTACTAAAGCAACGAATAATTAAGCCACAATCATCAATCCAATCGCTTCCATCGCAAATGCTCATTAATTAGACAAAAATGAACAACGAAAAGTTCGTTAAGGATTAACACAGTCGAAATCTCACCATAATCATGCATAAACTTCTTGTGGCGATCGTAAGCATTGAGCCCTCGTACATGAGCCTGGTACTGTCTGCAAAATTTTCAAGAATATGAAATAAAATTAACTAACAGAGAAACCTCCAGTGGAACGAGCTATGGATATGTTAAGAAAGATCAACGACAAGAGAACGCACTGTTTTCTCTCTTCTCTTTCGAAGATGGCGTTCTTCAGGGAGCCGAACGATGCCATGGCCGCGCCAAGCTATGGAGTTTGCCGTGATTTGGTGACTCCCAAAGGTCCGTCTCTACTCTTGTTTGAATCGGACCGAGGCCCAAACAACAATGATTTTGGGCCACTAACTGGGCTGGGCTTTACTACTCTTATTCATTGGCCCAAACTTCACGAACGAATTGATTTAACACAAATTTGGTCAAATATTATATAAATTTTATATAAAATCATTTTAATATTTGTTATTATTATTTTTTTAGTAATTTAAATAAAATTCGATATGAACTTTGTCTTTTTGTGTATCAATTATCAATAATATTTGAAAGTTTAAAAATTAAAACATTCAAATATTATATATTAATATTTGTGTTGTATTAGCTCAAGCCTAGGGCTGACATTCATTTTCTTCTCCAGTTGATGTGGGACCTTTAATCTACTCCTTTTTGGAGTCCAACGCCTTTACTAGCATACCGTCTCATGTCCACCCCTCATTCGGTGCTCAACCTTCTTGCTGGTACATCGTTCGATGTCTGGCTCTAATATCATTTGTAACGGCTTAAACCCATCACTAAGAGATATTGTCTTATTTGGGTTTTTCGTTTCGAACTTTCCCTCAGAGTTTTTAAGCGCATATGTTAGAAGGAGGTTTCTACACTCTTACAAAAAAATGTTTTGTTCTCTTCTCCAACCGATATGAGATCTCACAAAAATAGTTTAAAAAACATAAGACGAGGTGTAAAACCAACTAAAACACGATAACGAATTCAAACTATGAAACAAAAGTCACGAAAGATCAAGTCGAAACATGATATGATTCCACTAACTCCCCGCTCCAAAATAAATATTTTTTTTTTTAACGATAAACAATAGTTCACGAGTTCGAAGATGGTTGTCATCCTTGATTTGGTTGCCACAAACTTGCCATGGATGTCACTTCAATGATCACAAAAGTAATAACAACAACGAAATCAATAACTACTCCTGTCCACCATTTTGTCCCTAATCAAGATGTCATGGACCCATGGATGTCACCCTTTTCATAAGGAAAGATCTATTCCCCAATTAACAAGCCATGGTCTTGCCTGGTCAATTTAGGGTAAAATAGCTAGGCCAAATGAAGGGCTCCATCATCTTCAATTATTTGATAGCAAATTTGTCGATGGCGTGAATTTCAATAGTAAGATAACGCTAAATTTTATACCCGAACATCAAAATATGTATGATAAAATCTTTAAACTTTACGTCGGAGTTGGCTGTTGATACAGTTAGGTGCCACTTTGAATGTGCAGTATCGTTCGTGATGGTGTTTTAAGATTCCAATTTACTGCATCCAAGATCAAAACGAGCTTGTACGAGCTTTGCTCGCTTCTCTCCTTATCTCTAAAGGGGCAGCAACTACGAAGACTCCAAATGAAATCCGATCATGATGGATAATCGGGAAGATGACATGACAAACCTTCCCTTTTTGCCCAAGTTTCATGGTCGTTGCCCTGTTCCCCAATCAAATATGTGGATGTAAGCTATACTTCACAAATAGCCAAACGAACCTATAAAATTTTATTAAATTTTAACATGGAGTGAATGCTTTTGTATAACATAACCAAAAAAATATCTATTTTAAATTTAATATAAGATAGCGATGTCTTTCTATAGATCACATGGTTCGTTATGAACGTCAAGCTACCAATGTTGGATAAAATAATTTATTTGGGTAAAGTTTTCGATCTATTTCCGTCCCATTTTAAAGATTTATTAGTGGTTGCTTCTAACATTAATATATTATATTATATGGTCCAAAAATAAATAAAACTTTATAATTTAAAACAAAAGAGACACATAGCTCCTTGCAAATCAAGCATCTCTTTTGAGGGATTGTACATTTGTGGATAATGTTGGCAAAAGGGGAGAAAGAGTGAAATAAAAGTCAAAATTATTAATTTAATTATTTAAGCATTATTTGCCACGTCATGCCAATTTAACAATTTTTTATTCAATTCACATGCCACGTCAAAAATTTAGATCTTGATACCAACACAATTATAAACAATTTTTATAATTCATAGTTTAGAAATTAAAATTGTACATTGTCCAAAATACCCAAATGAAATTTATAATTTAATGAACTAAAAGAACAATTTTTAACAAAATGAAGGATAAAATTGTAATTTCACATAACAAAATTTAACAATTTTTTATTTAATTCACATGCCACGTCAAAAATTTAGATCTTGATACCAACATAATTATAAACAAAAGTATAATTCAATAGTTTAGAAATTAAAATTGTACATTGTCCAAAATACCCAAATGAAATTTATAATTTAATGAACTAAAAGAACAATTTTTAACAAAATGAAGGATAAGTTTGTAATTTCACATAACAAAATTTAACAATTTTTAGAAATTAAATTATGCCAACATAATTATAAACAATTTTTATAATTCATAATTTACATTGTCCAAAATACCCAAATGAAATTTATAATTTAATGAACTAAGAGAACAATTTTTAACAAAATGAAGGATAAATTTGTAATTTCACATAACAAAATACCCAATTTGATTTAATCACATATTATTGCGACTGGACCCTTATCTACTGTCAGTTTTGAACAGCTGGTTTTTGGTTCCATCAAAAAATCAGCCAACACGACCCCACATCCTTAAAAGACATTGATTTGTTCTTTTCATTTTTTTATCAATTTCCCTTTTCCACAATAACAAATTTCATCTCTTAATTTAATTATCAAAGAATAATTGGATTTTGCAGCGACCCTTTCAAATTCAAGCAAACCCATTGCCGGAAACAAAAACCATCTTCCCGCAGCAGAGCAAATGATTCAGCTGCGCCGCTCGTGACCAGTTTTTCTCTCCGCCGCTCGCTGCCGTCTCTTACGGCGGAGAGATAGAGAGAGAGAGAGAGAGAGAGAGGAGATTCTCGCTTTTCCTTGCACTTGCTCTGTCCCTTTCATCAGACCAATTTTCTCTCTGTCAGCATTGTGTGCTTGTTTATAGCCAGCTGGTTTGCCACTGCTTTATTGACTCTTGACACAGAGAGAAAAGAGGAGATTCTGTATACTCCGCTCATTGCTCGCACTTTCTTGCCTGTTTCTATATTCGATATTTTTGAGGTTTGTTGTTCTGTATCCATTTTTCTTATCATTTGAAGATTTGGGGTTTGTTTTTTTATGGGGTTTGTTCACTAATTTTGCCGGTGTTCTTGGTGTTAGAGTCTTGGAATGTTATTGATTTGCACTGATTGTTTTACTCTTGTTTGGGGTTCTTTACAGGATTGATATCTGTTCTTATCTGATCAAAGAAAGGCAGCAGCTGCCATGGAAACAGGAGAATCTGTGGTAAGTTACGAAAAAACTTGTTTGTTTGGTGGGAAAAAAGGATTGGAAGGAAGAGAGGAAGCTTTGTTTATGTCAAGTTCTTCCTCAAAATCAGTTTGTAGCATAAAAAGAAGCTTTGATTCTTAACCAAATTGTTTATTTGATATCACTTGAGAGTTGAAATTATGAGATAGTTTAATCAGCTATGTGTTCTGTGATGCTCATTTGAACTCAGGCAAAGGTTATGAAGAACATGGGTCCCCAGACCTGTCAAATATGTGGAGATAACGTTGGGAAGACCATTGAGGGTGAAGTGTTTGTTGCTTGTGATGTTTGCACATTTCCTGTTTGCAGACCATGTTATGAGTACGAGAGAAAAGATGGGAATCAGTCTTGTCCTCAATGTAAAAGCAGATACAAGAGACACAAAGGTTTGTTTTGTCATGTGATAATGTTGCTGTTTCTTCTTGCAATATTTGTCGGTTTTTCACCGTGTGTATGTGAGATCCCACATTAGTTGGGGAGAAGAACGAAACATTATTTTATAAAAGTGTTGAAACCTCTCTCTAGTAGATACGTCTTGAAAACGTTGAGGGGAAACCCGAAAGGGAAAACCTAAAGAGGACAATATCTACTAGCGGTGGGCTTGGGCTGTTACAAATGGTATCAGAGCTAGACACCGGGCGATGTGCCAGCGAGGAGGCTGAGCCCCGAAGGGGGGTGGACACGAGACGGTGTGCTAGCAAGGATGTTGGGCCTCGAAGCGGGGTGGATTGGGGGGTCCCACATTGATTAGAAAAGGGAACGAGGGCTAGTGAGGACAATGGGCCCCGAAGGGGGGATGGATTGTGAGATTCCACATTGATTAGGGAGGAGAACGAAACATTCTTTTATAAGGGTGTAGAAACTCTTCCCTGGCAGACGCGTTTTAAAAACCTTGAGGGGAAGCCTGAAAGGGAAAGCCCAAAGAGGACAATATCGGCTAGTGGTGGGCTAGACCGTTACAGTATAAGATCTACAAAGTTGTCTATTTTCTCCAACTTGTTTGTTTCATCATATTGAGTAAGTTAAAAATCATGAATGGCTTGTTCTGTCTTGTTTAGGATCGTCGAGCTACTGCGTTCCCGTTTGTGATAAAATTTCGGATAGTACATCATTTCTTTGAAAGTTGCTTACCACCTCGACGTCGTAAAGTTATTTACAATACCCTCTTCCACTTTGTTAGTACAGGAAGTCCTGCTGTTCTAGGCGACGAAGATGACGTTGAGCTTGATGTCGACGACGACGACGACGCCATTGATTTAAATTACATTTCTGAAAGTCAAAAACAGAAGCAGAAGATTGAGGAGCACATGATGAACTGGCGGATGGCATATGGACAAGCACAAGATCTCCCTTCTCCAAATTATGACAAGGAAGTTTCTTTAAATCACATTCCCTTGCTCACCAATGGGCAGGTGATATCTTTGTCAATACTCATTTCCTTATGCATAAAAGCAAGCAGAGCTATCTTTTTCTTAATATTATGTACCTTTAGGTTTCTGGAGAACTTTCAGCTGCATCGCCCGAGCATCATTCAATGGCATCCCCCGGACATCCTCGTGGGAAGCCGATATATTCTCTTTCTTATGCAGCTGATGTCAACCAATCACGTAAAGTTTCTCATTTTCGCAACTTAACATCTATCTATGCTGTTGGGTGTAAGTAAGTATCATAAATGACTTGGAGATTCTTGGTTGCTACTCGATACAGCTAATGTGCGAGACGTGGACGCTACAAAGGAGTATAATTCATCAGGGCTAGGCAACGTAGCTTGGAAAGAGAGAGTCGATGGCTGGAAGATGAAACAAGAGAAGAATGCTGTTCCAATGAGCACAGCCCATGCTGCATCTGAACGGGGAGGTGGAGATATCGATGCCTGCACGGACGTGCTTGTCGATGATTCCTTATTGTAAGTTTTTTTTTTTTTTCTTTTTGAAATGAGCAATATATTATGCAAAAAGTTCATGTTTTTCATGTCAACTCCTTTCGTTTTTAGAAACGATGAAGCTCGCCAGCCTCTCTCGCGAAAGGTTTCTATTCCATCATCAAGGATAAACCCTTACCGATTGGTGATTGTTCTTCGGCTCGTGATTATTTGCTTTTTCTTGCACTACCGAATAACGAATCCTGTACGTAATGCATACGCTCTATGGATGGTATCTGTTATATGTGAGATTTGGTTTGCAATATCCTGGATATTAGATCAGTTTCCGAAGTGGTTTCCTGTAAACCGTGAGACATATATCGATCGGCTTGCATTAAGGTAGGAAAAGTTATTTTCCACTCTATTTTCATTGTCTAAACGGTTTCATAATTCAATGAAATTTGTATGTTTCATAGATATGATAGGGAAGGAGAACCGTCACAGCTTGCTGCCGTTGACATTTTCGTGAGTACAGTTGACCCACTGAAGGAGCCTCCACTTGTCACAGCCAACACTGTGCTGTCCATTCTCGCTGTTGACTACCCCGTTGACAAGGTCTCGTGCTACGTCTCTGATGACGGAGCTGCCATGTTGACATTTGAAGCATTATCCGAGACATCAGAGTTTGCAAGGTCATGGGTGCCTTTCTGCAAGAAATACAGCATTGAGCCTCGGGCTCCCGAATGGTACTTCGCTCAGAAAATTGATTACTTGAAGGATAAAGTTCATCCATCGTTTGTCAAAGATCGAAGAGCAATGAAGGTAGTGCCTAAAACCCGAAAAACAACCGCCCGAAATTGTAAATATCTACAAAGTTTTGATAGAGGAAGCTATTTTATTGGCCCTCACTTTATTGCAGAGAGAATACGAGGAGTTTAAGGTTCGGATCAACGGCCTGGTATCGAAGGCACAAAAGGTTCCCGAAGAAGGATGGACTATGCAAGATGGAACGCCATGGCCCGGAAATAATACTAGAGACCATCCAGGAATGATCCAGGTAATCTATTTTGTGAGATTCCACATTGGTTGGAGAGGAGAACGAAACAGTCTTTATAAGGGTGTGGAAACCTCTTCCTAACAGATGCGTTTTAAAAACTTTGAGGGGAATCTCGAAAGGGAAAGCCCAAGTGTTGGGTCCCGAAGGGGGGTGGATTGTGAGATTCCACATCGGTTAGAGAGGAGAACGAAGCATTATTTATAAGGGTGTGGAAACCTCTCCCTAGCAGACGCGTTTTAAAAACCTTGAGAGGAATGTGAGGATGTTGGGTTCCCAAGGGGGGTGGATTGTAAGATCTCACATCGGTTAGAGAGGAGAACGAAACATTATTTATAAGAGTGTGGAAACCTCTCCCTAACAGACGCGTTTTAAAGACCTTGAGGGGAATCTCGAAAGGGAAAGTCCAAGGAGGACAATATCTGCTAGCAGTGGGCTTGGGCCGTTACATATTTTCTTATTAAATACAACCTCGTGTGCCATTTATATTCAGGTTTTCTTGGGCCAGAACGGTGGACTGGATTCTGAAGGTAACGAGTTGCCTCGATTAGTCTATGTATCTCGTGAAAAACGTCCAGGATTCCAACATCATAAGAAAGCGGGTGCAATGAACGCTCTTGTGAGTATTAACTAGCTACAAAAATGATATCTTTTTTCACGTTAATGAGCGTTAAATTACAGTAAAATAATGTTCAAGATATCGCTGCAGGTTCGGGTGTCAGCTGTTCTTACGAATGGCCCATTCTTGTTGAATCTTGACTGTGATCACTACATAAACAATAGCAAGGCGTTGAGGGAAGCAATGTGTTTCATGATGGATCCAAACCTAGGAAAATATGTCTGTTATGTTCAGTTTCCTCAAAGATTTGACGGTATCGATAAGAACGATCGATACGCCAACCGTAATACTGTTTTCTTTGATGTAAGTTATTCCTGTGCTCTTCTTTTAATTCAAGTAGTCCATTTGGGTTCTCATTCTTCCTTTGATTTCATTGTCTCAGATAAATTTAAGAGGTTTAGATGGTATTCAAGGTCCAGTTTATGTGGGTACTGGATGTGTTTTCAATAGAACTGCACTGTATGGTTATGAACCTCCTCACAAACCGAAGCGTCGGAAACCGGGGGTTCTATCGTTACTCTGTGGTGGATCGAGAAAGAAAAATTCAAAATCAAGTAAAAAGAGTCCAGACAAGAAGAAGTCGAACAAGCACGTGGACCCGACAGTGCCAATTTTCAATCTCGACGACGTTGAAGAAGTCGTTGAAGGTATACTCATTCCTTTAGACTTTGTCCTATTTGATTATTAGATTGTAACGGCCCAAGCCCACCACTAGCAGATATTATCTTATTTGGGCTTTCTCTTTCGGGTTGGTTTTTAAAACGCGTCGGATAGGGAGAGGTTTCCACACTCTTATAAAAAATGTTTTGTTCTCCTCTCCAACCGATGTGGGATCTCACAATTCACCAGGTTTCCACACCCTTATAAAGAATGCTTCGTTCTCCTCCCCCACTGATGTGGGATTTCACAGTCCATTCCCCTTCGGGGCCACTATCCTCGCTGGCACTCATTCTCTTCTCTAATCGATGTGGAACCCCCCAATCCACCCCCCTTCGGTGCCTAGTGTCCTTGCTGGCACACCGTATCATGTTCACTCCCCTTCGGGGCTTAGCCTCCTCGCTGACACATCGCATGGTGTCTAGTTCTTGATACCATTTGTAACAGGCCAAACTCACATTGGTAGATGTGGGACCCCCCAATCCACTCCCCTTCGGGACTCAACGTCCTTGCTGGTACACCGTCTTGTGTCCACCCCCTTTGGAGCTTAACTTCCTCGCTGGAACATTATCCAAGTTTTAAACTATTTGATTATTAGATTATAATGACCTAAGCCCACCGCTAGCAGATATTGTCCTCTTTGGGCTTTTCCTTTCGGTCTTCCCCTCAAGGTTTTTAAAACACGTCTGTTAGGGAGTGGTTTTCACACCCTTATAAAGAATGTTTTGTTCTCCTCCCCAACCGATGTGGGATCTCACCTAGATTGTCTATGACAAATTGACAAGAGATACAGGTGCTGGATATGATGATGAGAAGGCACTACTAATGTCGCATATGACTCTCGAGCAAAGGTTTGGCCAGTCTGCTGTTTTCGTTGCCTCGACCCTCATGGAAAACGGCGGCATTCCTCAATCTGCAACACCTGAGTCTCTTCTGAAGGAGGCTATTCATGTTATCAGCTGCGGATACGAAGACAAAACCGACTGGGGATCTGAGGTTTGTCGACTTTGCTGCATTTCTTGCTCCAAACAGACAGAACATGTCAAGATACATATGATGCATTGTCTGCTATTGTGCTTAAAACCTTTGAATTGGCCTTTTGTCTTTGCAGATTGGATGGATTTATGGCTCAGTCACTGAAGATATCCTTACAGGATTCAAAATGCATGCTCGTGGTTGGCGGTCGATTTACTGCATACCAAAACGTCCTGCCTTTAAAGGGTCGGCGCCTATCAATCTTTCAGATCGACTAAACCAAGTTCTTCGATGGGCGCTCGGTTCCGTGGAGATTCTTCTGAGTAGGCATTGCCCTATGTGGTATGGCTATGGTGGAAGGCTCAAATGGCTCGAAAGGTTTGCGTATGTGAACACAACAATCTATCCGATCACCGCTGTTCCTCTTCTCATGTACTGTACGTTACCAGCCGTGTGTCTGCTGACAAACAAATTCATTATTCCCCAGGTGCAACATAACGAAAAAAGAAAAAAAAAACCCGAATTTTAGGTCAACGTATGTTTGTTCACAATGGCATGGCTAATGCCATGTAATGAGTCTTCATAACTTGATTCCATGTGTTTGCAGATTAGTAACATCGCAAGTATATGGTTTATATCCCTCTTCCTCTCCATCTTCGCAACGGGAATTCTCGAGATGAGATGGAGCGGAGTCGGGATCGACGAGTGGTGGAGAAACGAACAATTTTGGGTGATCGGTGGAGTTTCAGCTCACCTTTTTGCTGTTTTGCAAGGTTTGCTCAAGGTTCTAGCTGGAATCGACACAAACTTCACCGTCACGTCCAAGGCATCGGATGAAGAGGGCGACTTCACCGAGCTTTACATGTTCAAATGGACAACTCTTCTCATTCCACCAACTACACTCCTTATAGTAAACCTGGTTGGTGTTGTTGCAGGCATATCTTATGCAATCAACAGTGGATACCAATCATGGGGACCGTTGTTTGGCAAGCTATTCTTTGCCTTTTGGGTGATCATCCATCTCTATCCCTTCTTGAAAGGTTTAATGGGTCGTCAAAACCGAACACCGACCATCGTCGTCGTGTGGTCGATTCTACTTGCTTCCATCTTCTCGTTGTTATGGGTAAGAATCGATCCGTTCACTACAACAGTCATAGGTCCCGACGTCGAGGAGTGTGGAATCAACTGCTAGTTTTACCATAAATGGATGTAATGGATTAAAGTGCTTAGCTAATAGCTTGTAGTATAAGAGTTTGATATGATACAAACTATAGAGTATTGGAAATATATAACCATTTTAAGTTCTAATGTGACAAAGTAATAGCTTATAATATAAGAGTTTGATATGAAGCTAGAAAATGTATGGAGTTTGTCTTTAGGGAAGCCTTTTGGTCCTCAGGTAACGCCACGGTCCCGTTCCTGTGCCCATCCTACAATTATATGAACAACGAATTTACTCAATAATTAGTCCGTATATAATAAATTTCTAAACTTCGAATGAGCTTATAAAATATTAAAAAAACATCCTCAATTTATTTCTTTAAAAAATATCATATTATTTAAAAAATTATAATATTACTTTTTATAAATATTTTAAAACTATCCTATGAACAAAAAAAAAAAAATTTGTAGAATGTTGAACAAAAAGTTTACATGACAAAATGTCGTTCTTTTAAATTAATTTAGGAAAATATTATGGTCGTTCTAAGTTATTGTCATGTCAGCTTTTTGCCCAGTATTTTAACAAATTTCTCTCGTAGAAATTTTAAAACGTTTATAAAATATTAGAATAAATAGAGATATTAATTTAAGAATTTTTTTTCTCTAATAATTTAGCATAAATATTATGTTTTAATATTTATTAAGTATGAGATTAAATTGACAAGGTTACCATATAAGAAAATAAATTAAATATACTCAAATATTATATATCAATTTTCATAATAACATTAAGGTTAAAATTATGATACGGTTAAAATTTAGTTTCTATCTCATAAATAATTTCGTGAAATACGTATAATAATAAGTATTTAAAAAATAAAATTATTATATTATTTTGTGTGTTATTTTATTGAAAATGAAAAAAGAAAATTAAAAGAATACCTCCAAACGCCCACAAACGTACGCAGAAACATGTAGATGGTTAAAGCAGACCAGATCCCGATGAAGCCATTGCTCTTGGAGAGAAGAAACAGAGATACAACGCTCACAATAGACACCAGAACCTGAAGCATATTATGAGCAAACTGAGTAACGATCGAGGAGTTTTCGCAAGCAGGTGGAGGATGATCCTGAAGAACTTACCAATGAGTATGCGGAGTACGCAAAATCTGAAGCTCCAAAGTTCACTCCGTCGAAGACAAACGCCAGTGAGTTTATCGGCTGTGTAGCTGCGATGAACTGATGAGTTTCCAGAGAAAGATGAGAATCAGAGGAGTTCATCAATGGCATTGTAAGGATGAAGATTTTCTATATTTATTTATTTACCGGAATTCCTAGATGTATAAGGTATTGCACATGAATGTCTTTTGAAAAGATTCCTGCTCCGAAGAACGTTCCGATTCCGACGAAAATAGCGAGTCCAACACCTAGAATAAAGCTCATCTGTCCAATAAAATGTTTTAGATTGATTAGAGGAGCTGAGTTTTTGTTCTTCTGTGGTAATAGAAGAATGAATTATTATAGATAATCATGGTTCTGAAATATGGCTGTATTAATCTATCCGTTTTGATTTTGGATGATGCAGATTTTGTTATGCAGGTGCATGGTACTATTGATCTCTGCGACTGTGGCTATGTGTTGTTATCTTTGAAGCAGAAAGAGAATATTCTCCAATTTGTGAGCTTCGAATTCATTTCTTACCTGCAATACTCTGGTAGCCGTTGCTGTTGTCTTTTCATAGTTTTTCTCTGCAAATGCACTGGCTAGAATTGCCTAAATGAACAAAAAAAGGAATCATACACCATAAAAGAGATAACTAAAAGACTTCCCCCACCTCTGCCAAACATATATAAACTGTCACTTAGAAATGACGTCTTGAAGTTGAGGGAATTAAGTTTTTGTTTCACTACCTGTCCTGCTACTGCTAAACCATCAGACAATAAAGAAGATGTCATCCAGACTTGCAAGCAAGTTTGGAATGCAGCCATAGGAATTGGACCCAGCCTTGCAGCCAGTGCTGCTGCTAGAGTCACACAGAAGGTGACTGCTATAACTCTTGCCAGCAAGAGCCCTCCTGTTCCCAGCCATTCAAAGTTCAATAAGAGCTAAAGATTAAGGGATCTCACTATTTACTTGGTATTGGAGTATCGAGTTAGGAACTTTAGGAACTTTTTACCATTTTTAAGAAATCGGCCAAATTGCAAATCTTTAAGACTTGGAGGCATGAGATTGACCTTTTGCACCAGTCTCCAGAAGAGAACCAACACAATAAAGTACCTGAAAGGATTGAAGTAAGACTCAGAAGTTTTTTGGAATGTGAAGACAAGAATTTTATGCCATTTTTAAGCAAGTTTGTAAGGTTCCATGTACAAGGCAGTGCGTAGAAATTGAAACTTACTGAGAAAGAACATGAGCAGCAGCTGCACCTTTGACCCCCCAACGGCACACAAAGATGAGAATAGGGTCCAATATGATGTTTACAGTATATCCCAAAACTACATAGAGGCATATAAACAAATGGTTGCTAGTCATAGGAGGTTGATATACTAGGTTCAACTACATGTAGAGGAAAAGGGAAATGCAAGGCCTACCGATAACGTAAAGGGGAGTTCTCGTATCCTTGAACCCTCTAAAGATCCCTTGCATGGCCAACGACAGAAGAACAGCAGGAGCACCAAGTGATCTTAATGTTAAGTACTTGTGAGCAGGGGCTAACATGGGCGAATTCTGTTTGTTGAAGTCCCAAAACATTAGAGGAAGACATCTGATCTAAAACGGAACTACATCTAAGTTACAGGGAGCACTCACATCTTTTACACCCATTAGATTCAGTAAAGATTTGGCTCCGAAAACAAGGAATATGGCTTGCATGAGACCTAGAATTGAGCCAAATATCAGAGCTGTTGATGCGGATGCAATTTGCTTCTTTTCTTTCTTTTTGGACTTAGCAGCGGTAGACTTGATTACGTTGGCACCCGATTCTGGAAAAAAGTAGAAAAAAGAAAGGGAAATCAGAAATTACATGGGTAGTACTCATCAAAATTATTAAAATCTCCTAAATGTAACGATCAAGTTTTGCTTTACCTTTTCCCAAATCTTGAAGAGCACCATTATTATCTGGACCTGTTTCTTCTGTTCCCTCTTTTGTTGAAGAGCTCTCTTTGTTTTCTTTTCCTGCACCTTGTTCAATGGAGACAATACTCTTTGTTGGCTCGTGATTCATGTTGACAGAGTCTTGTTTTGCTGCAAGTTTTTCACTGTCCTCGCTCTCATGCTCTTCTGGCACATTCACTTTCACTGAATGATCATCAGCCAAGCGCTTCCCTTTGTCACCTTTTGCTGCTTTGGTGGCAGCCTGGCTAATGGCATCTTCCTCAGCGACAAAAGAAGTTGTAATACTTACAAGTGGAAATATGGTAATCCTTGAAGCTTGATTGAATATAGCAATTGATACTCCAACTGCAGCAAGTTCCACTGGTCCAAGATGGCCGACGAAAGCAGTGTCAATAAGAGAAGCTACAGGATCAGCTGCAACAGCTAGAGCAGCAGGAAGTGCAATTTCCAGGATCTCTCGACCAATTGTGTCAAACTTGAAAACACGTCTACATATATTTGCATTTAAAACATACTAGTTATTAGTTGAAAAGGGTAGAAAAGTATCTTCCAAGGTCGGAAAAGAGTATCTAGTAAATTAATGGATATTTGTGGCACAAATTTCTTTGGGCAATCCCTAGATGGGAAAAGTGATTTTTTTTTTTAAAGTGGCATAGTAGGAACTTACCACATTGAATAGCCACATGAACCAGATTACAAGTTTTGATTGGAAGATTCAGATCGGGATTTTCAATTTAAATTTGAGCATCAAGCATTTTAAGAAGAGAACTGATTGGAACATGAAAAATCACCTTGCGTCTTTGAAGAAAACATTAACAGGCATCTTCGACTTGATCCCTCCTTGTGTGGTCAGACTAAGGTTATGGTTCTGATTCTGCAGTGTTGTAGAACTGAACTGAGGCTGTTAAACTCCGATCCCAGAATAGAAGATCTGAAAGCTTTAGAAAGCACATTTATGCAAGTACATGAACATTCTAAACAGCTAAAAGTTTTGAATGTCGAGGGAACAGCAGAAAGTTTGAAAATGGCAGTGAAATTGAAGACTTTGAAGTTGACACACCATGCATAAAACCATTATTTTCAACCGAAAGAATGGAAAGACTTCTAGTTGTAGTATGTTACATTAGTTTTTACACACTTAGAGAGAGAGAGAGAAAGAGAGAGAAAGAGAGAGAGAGGTTACGAGTCAAGTGTAGGATTGGCCCCGAGGACCACTAATGCTGAGAGCTCTGTGCGTTTGTCTTGTCAATAAGTAATATAGAAGCCACAAGGGAGAGCTTATATAAGTGAACAATCTGATGTTCAGGGTAAATCACGATGCATGAATTTTCAGGCAACCGTTCCTCTCTAAGTTCTTTGTTCTGTAGGGGGTTATGTCAATGATGCGTTCATACCCAACACTAGTTTCAGAATTCGAACATGGAAACTAGATGTATATATACATTGATTCTTTTATTTGAGAAGTACATTTGAAGGAATTTGATTCTGATTTTAGAATTTTACATGGAAATATTAACACTTGGTTCATTCCATGCATATGAAACCCTCCCCAGATCTGCCTTCTGCTGATGACTATTTAATAATATTGTTTACACCAAAGCAAGGAAGAAACAGAAGGAAAAAAATATGCTTCTATGATGGACTATTATGGGGGAACCTTCCTAGCTAGCTTGTAATTGAATAATAATAGTTTTCCTGAAACTTCCCCAGATAACCTCAAAATATGGAGTTTTGATCCTTGATTAAAGAGATTTCATCCTTAGATTTCTTTATTAATTATACTCCATAAAGATTTCCATGGATGTGGCCTTAGTGAGAATATTTAATAACCAGTTAAGCATCCTCTGACAGTTTGTTCATTTACGAGGATCAAGGAAGAATGAAAGAAAACAGCCCATGAAATAACGAAGTAATTATTATATGGGGATGAGCCTGAATGCTACGTTTGTTTCCTACACCAAATAACTCTCAGATCTTAGATTTTCTATGTAAAGTTGATGTGACCAAAACCCTACTTAAAGATTAAAGAAAACCAATGCTGATTTTATTATTAGAGGTTGTTTTTATTAATTTATTTTAGTTCATCTGTTCATTGGTAAGCAGATGGATTTGGTGAAGAAATGTGTCAAAAGAATCTAAAATATTTGTATTTGTTAAACTCTGATGTTACTAAATTGTGGCAAAGGAACTCAATACACCATAGACAAAACTCCATCCGCCCATACATACCAAATTTGCTTACCTGTAAAGAGAGCAAAAGAAGGACCAAAAACTCAACTAATCTCACGAAAAAGCAATGCAAAATTTTCACACAACACATACAAACACCATATATTGCACAATAATAACCTTTCATGCTTGCCTCTCTCTCTCTCTCTCTCTCTATATATATATATATATGTGCATGTATGTATACACACATATGAGAAGGTATTATGCAGAGAAAAAGGAGAGTTTAGGTATTAACGAAATAAATGAACTAACTTGTATGTATTATAAATAATAACCTTCGTTTAGAGTCCTCTGTCTTAGCAAAGATATTTCAGCTGATCCTTGTGCTCTTCCTTCCTTACCAACTTGCCTTGTTTCGTACACCAAAACAAACTCAGCCACCCCTTCCTTTTATACCACCTTTAAAGAGAGACTGGCTTTTGTGAATTAAATGGTTTTCTTTGGCTGTGTGGTGGATATTCCACCACTGCAATTGAACAAAAGCATGCATTTTTTTTTTTTTGTTTGTTTTTTTGTTTGTGATTCATTTTCTAGGGGTCTATTTGTGTTATATTTAATATATATGATACCAATTATGCCTAGCTTGCTTAAAAGAAAATGAGTTAGCCTATGATGACCACATACCTAAAATTTAGTATCCAACGTGTTTCCTTGACGAACAAATGTAGTCAAATGAGATGAGATAGTTGTCTGGAATGGATAATACCTTTAGTTTGCTCCACTTACATGTGTGAGAAAATTTTGAGCATAAATCCCTCTCACTCTACCAAGTGCATAAAAGATTGAACCGACTTTAATGAGTAGGTAGCTGTCTAGTTTTTATTTAATATTATTTTGTATTCTTTTGATAAATGTGCGACTACATAGGATTTCCAACACCCCACGCCTGTTATATGTATATATATGCATGAACTCATATTTTTCTTTGTTCTTATAATGACCACTGTATCTGGGTTAAGTTGGGTATATGACACTGGATTAATGAGAGAGAGAAAACTGAGCCTAGATATGTGGTAACTTAGCTATAAGTATCCAGTAAGATCCTCTCATAATTCATTCCAATCTTCAATACTGCTTCCTTAATAGTCCAAAGATTAAATCTGGATATGTGATTCATGCATATAAGTCAGTATTTGTGCAAGCCTGGACATCTGTAGCTTGAGATATTTTACTTTTAAAGTCTTTGTTATTTTACTGTTTCCATGTAGTTGAAAGATTACTTTCTATTTAATTTCATCTACAAAGCTTCGTCCACATGGGAAGTTTATGTCCTAGATATCATTTTATTAGAACAGTAAGAACTTTCTCTATTCTATAGCATTATTATTTTACTTTCTCTATTCTGTATTGAGGATTATTGGGAGTGAGTCCCACATTGCTTAATTTAGTGGAAGATCATAAGTTTATAAGTGAGGAATACTATCTTCATTGGTATGAGGCCTTTCGGGAATCCCAAAGCAAAGCCATAAGAACTTATGCTCAAAGTGGACAATATCATACCATTGTAGAGATCCGTGATTCCTAACAGTTACTCACTAGAAAGGTAAACTTGCATGATGGAATTATTGATCTTTTTAAAAGACATTAGATATTAGATATGTTGTTCGATTGGTGTCCTTGTGAAAGTTCAACAAGTAAATGTAAAACTAGGTTGGTTGAAATTTTTTCATTTAGGATTGAACTTCACTTGTGAAAGTTGAGCTAGAAAATGCTTAAATGGTCCGAGTTATGTTTTCAATTTTGGACATCATAATTCCACTACCGATCCCTTTAGTGCTCTTTTAAATTTAATTAATCAACTTTTGTTATTTCCTTGGGAGACTACCCGTCTATCTCTCTTTTTTTTTTTTACAAATAATTAATTTGCAAGTGAAACTTTAAAAAGAAAATAAAATGGAGTGCCATATTTTTATTTTCAACTTGAAAATATAAATTTAAATAGTGGGTGTTTTGGGATTATTAGGTACAAGTTCCGTACCTTTTAGTGTTAAGGATTCTACATCGCACTCCAAAAACCCACTAATTTATAGACACGGGACATTATTTTTTAAAACAATGCTTTTTTTTGTATTGTAAAAAAAAATGCTTTTTTTTTTTTTGTTATGATATCAACGAAGCAGGCAGCAAGTTTGTAGCTCACTCACAAAGACGATAAGAACACAAAGAATGAATTTTTTTTTTTTGCTCTTTGATGTTTTAATGATAACAAACTACTTAATTATTAACAATTATCAGTATTTTAAATTAGTTACGGCGTAAAGATTAGAAATAATGATTTCAATATCTTTGCAGTTGAAACAAGATATCCGACGTAATGATGTTGCGGCAAAATTGACATCATCGACAATCAAAATATTAGAACTTTCAAATAATGAAAAATGGTGGAATTTTTATTTACTTGGAAATAAAAACATCATATATTTTAAAAGCCATGTCGGTATAAAACAACATCATATATTTAAATTATAAAAGTTTAAAAATTAAAAAAAAAAAAAAAATTGTTACCCACATTATTTTTATTAATTTTATATTATATTATTTATTTATAAAATATATATAATTTTTAAAATTTTTTTTTGGTCCACCTTACATTTACTGCATTTATGGGACATGGGACACCTTTCTTTAAGTTTGAAACCAATAAATATAAAAAAAAAAAAATATATATATATATATATATATATATATATATATATATAAATAATGTGAGTAACCATTTTTATTTCTCTTTCAAATACAAAAAAATATAAAAATATTTTAATAGTCCTCATTTTTTTTAAATAGTTTATATTAAATCTTTTTTTCTTCTTTCGATTTTCTTCTCTATTTAAATTTATCCTCTTCTCCATATAATTTTTTTTTTTCATAATTTCTTCAATTTTAATCTTTTAAGCATCTATTGCTCTCCGATATCAATTTTTATTAAGCCTCGGTGGTTGTTCTCTCCAAGCTTCCAAGCTAAAGAAGTTTACAAAGCCTCCAAACATTCTCTCCAAGCTTCCAAGCGACTCCATTGTTGCTCTCTCCAAGCTTCCAAGCGACTCCATTGTTGCTCTCTCCAAGCTTCCAAGCGACTCTATTGTTGATCTCTCCAAGCTTTCAAGTGACTCCATTGTTGCTCTCTCTCCAAACTTCTAGCATGCTCTCTCTCCGAGCTTACATGTAAGCTTATTTCTCTTCATCTTACTATTGCTCTCTCCAAACTTCCAGGCTTATTTCTATTGATCAAATTGTAAATCTACTCTTCTAGAGAGTTGTGGTATGTTCTTACAAAATTCAGATACTTGTAACGGTCTGATCCTGAGTCGTGGAAATGATTGATTGCTCTTAAACTCGTAAAAAGAGTGGTGTAGCTTTTGGGTTCTGATTTGAGGGAAAAGTCGAAAAATGTTTATTCAAATTCCCAAAAGGCACTTAAAGAGTGGAATAGGTCAATTCAAATTCCCAAAAAGCGCTTGAAGAGTGGAATAGGTCGAGTTTGACTGAATCACTAATCATGCTTAAATAATTAAACCATATCGGGATTCTTTAATTTGAAAGAGTGCAAGGTTTGAGAAACCAAAGAACATCCAATGCTATACTACCTTCTTTTTCACCAACAGCAGCAGAAGAAGAAGAAGAAGAAGAAGAAGAAGACGATACCTTTTTTGACACCTTTTCCTTCCCCAATTCTACAATCATTTCCTTCTCCTTCTCCTAAACACAAACACACACATGTTCAATCACACAACTTCAAGGAACATCATCATCATTATCAACTTGTTTAGTAGCATACCTTTAATCTAGATTTCGTGCCCTTTGAAGGGGTGATCTTGTTTGGTGCCATGGAAAAGCATTGAGGAGACGGTGGATTGGTTCGGATTTGCAGTGCTGCAGTATCCTCTCTTTCGTGTCGTCGTACCTTCTCCGAGTCTAGAGAGATCGGGATGTTTTCTCTATCTCCGGCAGTTTGGCTGCATTAAGTATTGTATAAACTCATCATTGGCTAACAACACTTAAACATGGTCTGAAATTGCAGGAACATTGTTAGAACTTCATTGAGTTCTGTATCATGAGCTGCCCCCTATTGACAAAATCGAACTAATCCTGGGATAATAACAAGCTGCCTATTGACAAAATGAGTGATGAATTGAAAGAATGGGATGGATTGTAGGTGGGGAGTCCCGACTAATCATGGATTTATAAGTAAGGAATACATCTCCATTAGTACGAGACATTTTGAATAAACCAAAAGCAAAGCCACAATAATTCATGTTCAAAGTGGACAATATCATGGTGGAGGGTCGTGATTCCTAACCCATGAAGACAAGCAGGCACTCATAAACTGAACCAAAGTCCAAAAACAAGAAGATTGATAAAGAAATTACTCACATATTGATTCTTTTCTTATGCTTCATGCTGTTATTGATTGATCCATCAGATTTCTCTACACTGAGTTCCCCAAATGGCTTCCTCTCTTTCACCGAATCCTTCAACGGAACCTCCTTCTCTACACATTTCTCCACAGCCAATTGCTTATTATCCTCTCCCTCCCTTACCCTGATTGCCATTCTCTTTATCTCATTACAAAACTCTGTAATTTGGTTCAGAATATCTCGCCCTGCAAATAAGTTCCTTGCTGAAAGTGTGCTTTTCAGCGATGGAGCCGCCCCACTATTCTTCTGTCGTTCATCCTCCGCCATTGGCTTCTTCTCAGTGCTGGATTTGATCTCTGCCTTAGTGAAGACAGACTTGGCTGTGTGGTTTTGAGGTGTTGAGAAATTGGGATTCTGATTCTCATTGTTTGATGATTGAGGATGCCCTCTTCCCTTCAACTTTCTATCTCTGAATTATCCCAAAGAAGGAAATACACAAAAACTTCAGATCTATTTGGAATGAAGAAGATCGATCCAAATGTGAAATCTGCTAAAACTGAAACTGTTGGATCATTGAAGTACCTTCCCTTCCGATCACTGGATCGAACAGTTTCAGAGCTATATCCAGGGCTTGTAAGCTTCAATGGAAAGAAACCGGAAATTTTAGGGAAAAAAGAACTACGTGCCCTAATTTGGTCAGATTATCTCAACTCAGAAACGCCAACAAATCAAATCTAGAAAATCTTGACATTCTTTCCCCACTTCTTGCCAATCAAACAGTACGAAATCAAAGAACAAGAAAGAAATCGGTACCTTCGAAGGAGTTACTCGAAGTAGCTCTTCAGCAGTTTTCGGATGCTTACAATCTACACAGAGCCAAAAGAAAACAACACTCATCACTATCTAAAGATAAGAAGAACTCCAGAGAAGTAAAGAACAGAGAACGATCAAGCGGAAAAAGAAGCTCACCAGGGCGACAAAACCAGGCCTCATCATCGACAGCGTCGTGGATCGCGGTGAAATCAACCCATTTCGGGGCGTTAATGTGCTCGTACAGTTCGTCCTCCACGAATCTCCATTGAACATTTTTCCAGTAGATTATTGCTGGTTCCATTGTTGTGCTACCGCAAAATACAGAGGAGATAAGCCGTAGAAGAAGAAGTTGAAGATGAAGATTTGACCGTTAAGTAAGAATTCTCTGTGCCCAGCTTGTCGGTTCTGACCGTTGGAGTTTTTTCTTAATTATTATTTATTTAATTATGATGTAAATCGTTTAACGTTTGGGCCGGTTGGGTTGGGCTTATCGGCCCATTTTCGCTAATTTCCATGACAACTAATACTTATTTTTTAATGAAAATTTATAATTGGATTAAATTATAAATTTGGGTTAAGTTAGATTTTTTTTTTTTTCGATTTAGGTTGGTTTGAATGTTTTAAAAATAACCTGACCAATTGGGCCGACCCAAAATTTACTTACCATACTTTTAAGATTATTACGATTTTAACGGTCACTATTGATTTTTTTTTATATTCCATGTACGGTAGATAAATTGAATTATTTAGAACAATTATAAAAATAAACCGACAACCCAATGCACCTGAGGGTTGGATTTAGAGATATCGACATAATGGGGATGGAGAAGCTTCCCCGTCTCATCCCCGCCACCAATTTCATTCCCTATCCCTACAAAATTCTTCATTACTACTTTTCATATATAACAAAGAACAAAAATATTCTTAAACACTTATCATCGTTCTCACTATTTCGTTTACAAATTTTGAAACAAATGAATGACGAAATCTAACCTACGAACACCGTGGTTGAATGCAATTCAACACGAATCCCCCATGAAAATGACTACAAAACAAGCTAAATTTTTGGTAAAGAGTAGAGAAGTTATAAGAGTACTTAATTAACTTAGTTAAGTAGAGATGTACAAAATGGTGGGAAGGCAAAACTGGGAAAAGATGAAGAGGGAAGGTGTGCAAAATGTTAGAGCTTCCAAAATCTAGTGTCCGTTATCACTGCCCGCCCGACGCATCCGTGCTTTCATCTCCGAACACCTCGATGTTGCAGATTGGACAAATCTGATCGACACGAACGAGTTAGAACGGAAATGGTGGGAAGTATAAAGACATGAGAAAGAAAGTCAATGAAATTAAACAAACTTTGTTGATGGTCAGCCATTTGGTTATGCATTTGTTGTGGTAAAAATGCTTGCAAGGTAATTTTATTTGCTTCTCCCCTCTCTTGTACCTCATTTGGCAGATCACACATCTGTTGTCAAAACAAAATAAGTATAATCAAATCATACCGAGAAGGTACGGGGATCTATACCCAGCTAGCAACTTAAGACGACTCGAAGAACGTGATCAATAGCCAGCAAATTGACATGGATATACAAAAACCCGAAAAACCAAACATAACTTGCATAGTGTGAGGGAAAAAATAGGTCCTGTAACGACTCATGTTCATCGCTAGTAAATATTGTCCTTCTTAGGCTCTCTCAAGGTTTTTAAAATGAGGTTTCCACACCCTTATAAAGAATTATAAAGAATGTTTTATTCTCCTCCCAACCGATGTGGGATCTTACAATTCACCCCCCCCCCCTTTGGGGCCAACATCTTCACTGCACACTGCTCGGTGTCTGGCTCTGATACCATTTGTAATGGCCCAAGATCACTACTAGTAGATATCGTCCTCTTTGACTTTCTCTTTCGGGGTTCCCTTCAAGGTTTTTAAAACCCGTCTACTAGGAAGAGGTTTCTACACCCATACCGATGTATTGGGGTTTCTAAAACGCGTTTGGTTCAAGGTTTTTAAAAAATATTTTATTCTCCTCCCCAACCGATGTGGGATCTCACAATCCACCTCCCTTTGAGGGAGGCGTCCTCACTGCATACCGCTTGGTGTCTAGCTCTGATACCATTTGTAACAGCCCAAGTCCACCACTAGTAGATATTGTCCTCTTTGGGATTTCCCTTTCGGGCTTCCCTTCAAGGTTTTTAAAATGCGTCTGCTACGGAAAAGTTTCTACACCCTTATAAAGAATGGTTCGTTTTTCTCTCCAACCAATATGGGATCTCACAGGTCCATTGAACTTTAGAATAAAATTATCCGAAACAAACATCATTTTGATAACCGTGTTCGTAGGAAATGCCATTTAAAAACCGTTTTCCAATAGGTCCTTCTAAGCTCTCATGACAGGAAAGTTCCTATATCCTCCAAGCAATGCAGACAAACAAACATCGAGCGAGATTAATCGAATGCATTTGTCGAAACCATACCTTTCATCTGGCTTTTTTCTCGAGAAAAAGCTCGTTAACTTGCATCGTGCAGTCGGAAGCAAGCTTATTTGTTCTTCGGAAAGACCCCGACTTTCGGTTCCAACCGATTCACCCAAGTCCAACAGTTCCTGTAAAACCATGTAAGATAATCCACAGTCATGGCTCAGTCATGGCTAAACACAGTTCCATTGTACTTTTCTTTGTTATATAGTAAGCTTCTATGGTTCCCATTTATAAGACAGCCAACCATAGTTCTATGGCCGCAAGAAAATAGTGTCTTGTTGATATTTGAGCCTACAAAACCTTCACTTTAAAGCAAAACAATCACGGGTTCGGTAAAACATTGGTTTCAAGCGTACAATAACCTCGACTTCTATGTGCCACTCGATTACAGATCTACAGACATCTTCTAAAACATGTTATGAAACTAGTTCAATTTCTAAACGTTATTGTAACAGCCTAAGCCCACCACTAACAGATATTGTCCATTTTAGTCCATTACGTATCGTTATCAGTCTCACGGTTTTAAAGCGTATCTATTAGGGAGAGGTTTCCGCACCCCTATAAAGAATGTTTCATTCCTCTCTCCAACCGATATGAGATCTCACAATCCACCCCTCTTAGTGGCCAACGGTGTCTGGCTCTAATACCATTTGTAACAACCCAAGTCCACCGCTACAGATATTGTCCGTTTTGGCCCGTTACGTAACACCATCAGTCTCACGAGTTTAAAACGTGTCTATTAGGGAGAGGTTTCCACACCCTTATAAGGAATGTTCGTTCCCCTCTCCAACCAATGTGGGATCTCACAGTTATAGTAGAAAGCATACCTCATAGGTCATGTGGTCAGGATCAATCTCGTCTTGCCATATAGCCTAAAGAGACAAACAAAAGAAGATGGATTCGATGAGTTTCAAACCTTTGATGATAATAGCGAAGAACGTAAACCGATCCCGAACAACTTTTTGATTAGCCACCATTTATATAAGCCATTAAGTAGATGATAGTCCTAAGAGAAAAAATAGGCATATTGCATATCAAGAAGAAAGCATCATACTTGAGAAGTACTGGTCTCCTCCTGATGACTTATATCACCTACAAAACAAAAGATGCCGATTTTCGACAATTCAACTCGACATTTTGATCACGAAACAAACGGACTCAGTATCATATCAGAATGATCAACGCTTACATTCTTCTGGCATAGAATGAGTATCTACAACATCCTCCTCGACCGATGGTGCATATGTCGGTTCAGGAACATCGACATTCACCGTCGAAGAATACTCCCATTCCCTTTCACCAACATCAACCGAAGGAGGCAAATGTCGACTTTCCTCCAAAGGGTCGTAATACGTGTTCCCGTGATCGGATACTCCAAATTTGTAACATTGCATATTCATTGACCAATATGCATTCCCCTAAGAAACAAATCACCATACATTTCCAATACTAATCACTCTCTCAACTAAGAACACTAGAGTTCATCGAAAATTTCACGGTCGCTTCGTTACCTGATCGAGCAATGGCACAGCATTGGCATAAGCAGGCACTTGATGTTGGTGAAGCCCTTCAAAGAAATCCATGAAACTCTCAGTAACTGTGTAAGGGAAGCCGCCGCCATCGAGGTAGTGTAGCTCCATTTGTCTATCCTCATTCATCTTAAGCAAAAAAAAAACACAAAAACAGAACATATCAAACAACAAGAAGACACGAAATGAACTTGAAACCTACATTATCCACAACCATCTGTTTGGGGGAAAACAGCAGATTTACAATTTTGTGTTCCAATGAAATAGGAAATAGACCCTAAAACACACAACAACATAGAAAACATGAAACAAAAACATTAAAGAAAACGAAAAACAAACTTACATTTGAAATTGTTTCGTCCCCAAAAGAAGAAAACAAGGGAAAATGCTACAAATTTTAGCTTGTAGACAGCGAAACAGAAACTCCCCCGACAGAGGAAAAATGTGAAGAATTGGACAGATGTAGACAAATGAGCACAAAAGATGTAAGAGAATCCTAAGAATCAGATAAAAACAGACAAATGAGCAAAGAAGAAACAGGTACAGATCCCAGTATTCCTTAGAATCCTAATAATATTCACAGAAAACTAAAAACAGAGACAAAAAAAAGAAGAAGAAACATAGGATGAACAATGGGAGCTGAAGAAACGAAGAAATAACCTTATTTTTTGTGTTTCTCTCACTAGAACCTGTGATTTGTAGCAGAGTTTTAGGAGAGAGAGAGATGAAAATGAAAGGAAATGAAGAAATGGGTTTGCAATGTGTTTCCTGGTTGGTTCTTGAATTTGTTTTTTTGGCTATAATCCACATCCCATCTCTCTGTGCAAAGGGAAGGTTTTTGAGCTCTGCTTTTATGGGCTTTCAAATCTTCTTCAAATGGCCAAGTTCATGTATTTTTATTTTTTTTTAAAAAAAAAAAAAAAGATTGTATTTTTCTCGAGAAAATAAAAAATAAGAAAAGGGTGGTCCACTCCACTCTATGCCATGGCCTCATTTTATTTTTTTTATCTTTTTTTTATTTTCTTGTTGGCCAAACATGTTTCATGTCAGAAACACTATTCAAGGAACATAAAATAAAATTTAAAAAAAAAAAAAAAAAACAATTTCCTAAATTTCTTAGCTAATTTAAACATGTTTGATGCATTTGTTATATTACTCGAGGATTATACTCGAAACTAGTCTGTTACGTCATTTTTTTTTTTATTTTGTATATGTAGAATAAGTAGTCACATCGGTTAGAGTAGAGAGCGAAACATGTTATCACAATTGCACTTTGATAGCAGCGGACTTACGATTGTGCGGCACTCATTTCCTACCAACAAGTAAGTTAAATCTATTCGTTTTTGCATTGCCTACGGCCAAACAACGTATGCTCAAGCCTTTGGCCCGGCTGAAGAAGAAAGTTTTAGAAAACGGGGGCAAAAAGATTTCGAGTATAAAATAAAGGTAAGAACAATGGCTAAATGCATAGAACTATCGGGTAGGGATTGGTTAGAGAAAGGGACGAATCATTTTTATAAGGGTATAGAAACCTCTCCCTAGAAAGTGCGTTTTAAAACTCTTGACAGAAAAACTAAGACGGAAAGCTCAAGAAGAACAATATTTACTTGCACTCGTATTAATAATAAGAACTTTAAAATATTATTTTTTTGATTTTTTTTTTCACGAGGGAAATATAAATAACAAAAGAGGCAGCTTTAAAGTGCAAAAAACAGGATAAGATGTTGGGTTTTTTTTTTTTTTTTTTA
>NW_019272040.1:623218-647878 GCF_002738345.1 Cucurbita maxima | reverse complement strand
TTGGGTTTTTTTTTTTTTTTTTTTTAATTTTTATTGGAAATTTTGTGGTCTAAAAGTCCAAGTAGTTGAGAGTACCAAAACCAACTGCCTTGTCTGGTTGTATGTAGCTTTGTGTTTGTGTCTTCTCCCAATACCCTTATGTCCTTCCATTCCCAAAACTTTTACTATTTTATTCATTCTTACTATCTTACCTTTTTTCGCGCTTAATTATTATTTCTATCCTTTTCGTCTCCTTCACTTTTTCCCGTACCACTTATCTCAAAATGAAATTTTAAATCTCGATCCACCTCCATGTGAGCCAACATTCTCCCCGTCATATCACTCGGTGTCTGACTCTTATATCATTTGTAACAGCTCAACTACACTACTGTCATATATTGTCCTCTTTTAGCTTTCACTCCTAAACTTCCTCTCAAGATTTCTTAAACGCGTATGCTAGATATAGTTTTCCACATTCTTATAAAAAATGTTTCGTTCTTCTCTCTAATAGACGTGGGATCTCATAATTCACCTCATTTGGAAACCCAGCATTCTCGCTAACACTTTGCCCTGTGTCTAGCTCTAACATCCTTGAAGTCACTGTTAGTAGATATTGTTCTCTTTGAGCTTCCCCTTAAGATTTTGTTCATCTCTCCAACCGATGTGAGATCTCACATGTTGGCTAGTGTTTTCTTTTATTTATGTTTCAAATTTTTATTATCGAGAATCAAGTCAGCGTAAGAGTAACCGCTCTTATGTTATCTTGCAGCAGCCTTTCGAGCAAAGTGTTAGCTTAAATATTTAACACCATTTTCCGTTAATTTAAGATTAAACCCAACAAATGCTAACCAATATAAAGACACTATTACGAGTAACATTACATGTCGATATCAAAATTATAATAAAATCCGTCAATAATTTGTGAATTTAATATATGAAAAAAAAATAATAATAGTAATTACAGGTTGGGTTTAGGGAGAGTGTAGAACAAGTGAAAATGGGTCATAATCATAATCATAATTCCATGTGAAGGAAAAAAAATAAAAAAAAAATAAAAATTGTTGGCAATGGAGAGGGACCACTACAAAACCTTGCTCCCAAGCAACGAATTAATTCTTTTTTTCTCTTTTTTTTTTAATTATTTTTTTAATTAATTTTATTATTTGCTTAGGTGGAAAAAGGTGGTCAACAATTTAACAAAATTAAAATTTTAAAGGAAAAAAAAAGGCAATTATTCGTGGACGGGTCAACCCGCTAATGCCGGGGATTAGTTCTCATAATTATGTTATTTCTTCTATTTTCTTCCTTTTTTTTTATTATTAATTATATATATATATATATTTTTTTTTTGGGTTTGATAATTATATATATTTTTTTTTTGGGTTGAAAATTTCAAGTATAAAATAAATTAAATAAAAAAAATTTAGAGATGAAAATAATTCTTTTTTTAATTTTTGTCTAATTTTGATGTGACTAAAGTAGGGGAGAAAATACTAATAATAGCTATTAAATAGCTTTAATATAGTTAATTATTTAAATAACTCAAAGGTTCAAATATGCACCTTAATTAAAATAATAATAGGAAGAATTTTGACATATATACAAATTTTTTTTTTTTTTTTTTTTTATATTCTCTATGTTTTAAAATTAGTTTTTATAGTTATAAATTAGTGATTTTTTTCTTTGATAATAACGGTGGGTCCTTTGGTTACGTTGAAGAATCTACTAGTTGCCTCCATTCATAAAATGACCAAGACCGTTTTTTTAGTTTTAAAGATGCGTTCGGCTATATCTTTTGTTAGTTCCATAATTGGTCTATGAAGTTTGAGGATCGTGACTCTATTGTGGAGTATTGTTTTTTTTTTAAGAATAAATAAATAAATAAAATAAAATAAAATAAAAAAAAAAAGGTAAATAGAGGTAAAAAGTGAAAAATGGGGCTGCTTCCCAGTTTCCCATGAAATCTTTATAGAGACGTAAAATCAAACAAAAGAAAACTGTAAATCGGTAGACGACAAGACGAAGGAGAAGGTTTTAATTTACCAAGGATGAGTTGGGTGGGTGTGTGGGACCCACTTTTTTACCTTTTACAATTTTGTCTAAAAAGCCTAGACCACGCATCGCCTTTCCTTTTACCCCAACACTAAACAGAATAATAAATAAAAATGCCTCCATTTTACGTTCTCGAGGGGGTTTATTTTTGTCCCCAACATTTTCGGAATTCTTTTCATTTTTATTTACTCTTATCCAATCAACCCTTCAAATTTTCAATTATCTAATTAAACCACATAATACATCACCTCAAATGACGTAATAAACTAATGAAGGGTACATTAGTAAGAAAAAAAAAATCTTATAAACCAATGGAATGAACACAGATCTGATACCTTCTTAAGATACAAACAAGTTCAAAATCTAAATAAAGTGGAACACCCAAGTGAACATTCTAATTATTATCTCAGTTGAATAAAAGAAAAAAAAAAACAGAATAAAATTCCATTATGTTGTCCGAGAAATTATTTTGAGATTCTAAAACACATCTAAAAACTCAGGATGATCTCAGTCCAAAACTAAATTATAGCCCCTTTAAACGGAGATATTAAATTGAGTTCGGGAATTACTCCCTCGAAACTAAATTATTAAACCAAAATAAATCGCCGGAAAAAAGTCCAAATCTTTGAAAACTGAACCCAACTTTCGAGGACACGGCCCGCCTTAGCCGCCACCGGATCCGTATTTCTTTCCGAAGACGATAACCTGCAACTTGTCGTAACCGGCGAGCACACCAGCACCAGCAACGGCACGGAGAATGTTGGCTCCGGCACCCTTGAACAGAGACTTGGCACCCTCGTTCTTCAAGATTTGAGAGAAGGCATCCAATGAGCTCTTGTACTTCACTGCTTCACCAGATGTCATCATCATTCTTCTACGAACAGTGTCAATTGGGTATGATGCAAGCCCAGCACCGTTGGTGATCAGCCAACCAAGGGCGAAACTAGCGAAGAAGCTATCCTGTGCAGCCAAACAAATGGGAGTAAATGGCAAGAACATCTCAACACAGACATACTATATGGGCAAAGTTTACCCAAAACAACTAATCAAATCGTAAGCAAACTGACCTGCAACTTTCCGGTCAAAAGAACAGGCTTCAGAGAATCGTACATTCCAAAGTATAGACCACGGTACACGATGATACCAACACAAGAAATGTTAAATCCACGGTAAAGACCAGCGATACCATCGGACTGCAATGTCTTCCTGTAAACATCAACCAGTCCATTGAATTGCCTTCCACCACCACCTTTCTTCGCAGCCTTGGCATCGTTTGCCAATCGGGTACGAGCATAGTCGAGAGAGTAAACGAAAAGAAGGGATGAGGCACCAGCTGCACCACCTGATGCCAGGTTACCAGCAAACCATTTCCAGTAACCATCTCTATCTTTCTTGAAGTTGAACAGTCTCTTGAAGTAATCCTTAAATGCAAAGTTCAATGCCTGGAAAAAGTTCAATAGAACAATTAGCACAACACAAAATTGAGAAAAAGGAGAGATCTAATCAGACAAAGGAAGAAAAATACTAACTTGAGTGGGGAAATAACGGATGACATTGGCAGTGTTTCCTCTCCACAAGGAACCAAAACCCTCATCTTGGATTGTACGCTTGAAACAATCACCAATACCCTTGTATGGCTCAGACAGACGTCCAGCTTTAATCATCTCGTCCTGATTTTGAATCAACAGCTTGACACGTTCAATTGGGGCAGCGGCAGTCTTGGATACAGCGGCAGAGACACCACCCATGAGAAAGTCAAGCATAAAGTTTCCTTTCTCAGCAGGGGCCGCAACAAAAATGGGGGAGGCAGTAGAGGTAACCCTAGAAAGATCAGTTGTAGCAACGCAGGATTGCACAGCAGGGTATTGAAAAGCAGCATTAGAATAATTGCTGATTGATGCACGTCTCTGGTAAAGTGCAGGGTTCCTGAAGCCATCATCACAGGCTCGGAAACCTGAAGCAACACCAGACTGAAGGGAGAGCTGACCAGCAACCTTCTGATAGATGGTGGGATGTCGAACCTGATCGGCCATGTCTACTTCCCTGCAATAATTCCCAACGCCCTGGTCAGATGATGACTAACCCACATTTCAAAATAGAAACAAGGGATGACAAAGAGACACTATCCACACAGCAATGAACCAAGGCTCTATTTTTGGTAGGGCAGAAAGATATTAAAAGAAAACGAGACCTATGCAGAATTGAAGAAAAAAGTATTAAATACGTAAGGAATGATGCAAAATGTGAACAATTCTACAGCTCGTTGCAAACAGATCCGTGTACAAAAGAGAAACTGCAGATGACGTTAGAAATCATACTACAATGGCATCCGATCCTTTAATGCATTGTGAATATCCAATCGCTAAAAAAAAACACGATAAATAAGAAAGAAAAAAAAGATACAGACACACACCAGATTCAGATCCAGCTCGAGGCATATAAACTAAAGAGCACATCCATCCATAAGAACAGAACCGTAATTGAAACCCGCTTATCAAGAGCAAAAATTGAGTAAAATTACTTACAAATTGAGATTAAACCATCCCCACGAGACCATAGTAAACAACATCATGACAAAACGAGAGGTTAAATTTTAAGTCGTAAAAATATATTAGGCAAAAAAAAAAAAAAAAAAAATCATAACCAAACCAAACCAAAACCATAAAAAAAAAAATAACATCACAGATTCCCTTCACTAACTTCAACATCATAATTCCAGCGTTCGTTAAACTGAAGAACATCAGCGAAAATAATAACAAAACTACCCTAGCTGCGTAAACATCTAATAAATACAGTAAACAAACAGAAAAAATAAACACGACGTACAGATCTTGATCTAGAAACGAATAAAATAAAACCAACAATGAATCCAACTAAATGAAATCCATGGAATCATAATATTAGCAAACAGGGACCGATCAGATCCAAAAAGAAAAGCACAAGAAAGAATTGTTAAGAGTCACTTTTACCAAAAGTAAACCGTAATGAAAGTGCAAGTATGAAGAACTAGCGGATCTAAGAGTGAAATTGAGAGTAGTTAAAAGAGAAATTATGGATCTAAAAGAGAAAGAGAGGACCTTAGGAGGAAACTGATGGCCGCGAGGGAATTTTGGAGGAGTCCGCCGCGGCTACAATGTCGCGTTTGAAAAAAGCGAAGACTGCAGACCGAGAGAGGCCTTAGATCTGTATCAGTTTAGGGTTTATATTGCAACGAACGAGATATCGGCAATTAGAGGTTTAAATGGGCCGAGACTCCACCGGGTTGGGCCTCTACTTCATGGCCTTCACCCGATATATTTGAGATCCCTCTCTATATATATATATATATAGACAAGTTTATTTGATTCAAATTTTTTTATAATAAATAATATGAAAAAAATAATTAATAAAATAATAAAAGGATAAATCGATGCAAATATTTTTAAATTATTTATTAAATTTCTAGTTAAATTATATTCTTCAAAAAGAAAATTTATGAATCATTAATTTATTATTTTATTACCATATAGGAACACATCAAATTATATCTTTTTGTTGTTTAGGACAAATATGGTAAATTACAAATTATGCATTAAATTTTTAATTAAAAAATTTTCTAGGTCCTAACTTTGACTCCGTATACATTGTTGACTTTGACCATTCACTTTATGCCATTATGGTTGAAGGTTGAAGGATTAAGTCAATTTTATTCGAATAGAAGGTTTTTTTAAAAGTATGTGTCTATTAAATAAAATTTAAATATATAGGATTAAATACAAAATTAATAATAACATTATGACAATAGAAATGATGAACATGGGAACATTATATAGAGTAATGATTTCTCATCAATGTAACAAAATATGGGTTTGATTAATTTGGATCAGAACACTTTGAAAAAGGAAGACAATGAGTGGCAGTGTTTGCCACACTAATCAAACAGGTTCTACAAAAATTCATTCCAATCTCATAAATGGGTTTGTTTAGCCTCCAAAAAACTAAATATTATTTGAGGTAAAAGAAAAACCGCCGGACCGAGGGATCCACCAAACTCTTTTCGAACATGATCTTCTTCAACATCTACAAACTCAAGTAGTAGTTGTGATTGAGCAGGAGGAAGTCATGCCTAAGCACCGCCTGATCCGTATTTCTTTCCGAAGACGATAACCTGCAACTTGTCGTAACCGGCGAGCACACCAGCACCAGCAACAGCACGGAGAATGTTAGCACCGGCACCCTTGAACAGAGACTTGGCACCTTCGTTCTTCAAGATCTGAGAGAAGGCATCCATTGAGCTCTTGTACTTCACGGCTTCACCAGATGTCATCATCATTCTTCTACGGACAGTGTCGATTGGGTAGGATGCAAGGCCAGCACCGTTGGTGATCAACCAACCAAGGGCGAAACTAGCGAAGAAGCTATCCTGTATAGCCAAACAAACGGGAGTAAATGAGAAGTACTACATCTAAACACAGACATCCTGCAACTTTTCTATGGACAAATCATACACAAAAGAACTCATGAAATCAAAACCAAACTGACCTGCAACTTTCCGGTCAAGAGAACGGGCTTCAGAGAATCGTACATACCGAAGTACAAACCACGGTACACGATGATACCAACACAAGAAATGTTAAATCCACGGTAAAGACCAGCAATACCATCGGACTGCAATGTCTTCCTGTAAACATCAACCAGTCCATTGAATTGCCTTCCACCACCACCTTTCTTCGCAGCCTTGGCATCGTTTGCCAATCGGGTACGAGCATAGTCGAGAGAGTAAACGAAAAGAAGGGATGAAGCACCAGCTGCACCACCTGATGCCAGGTTACCAGCAAACCATTTCCAGTAACCATCCTTATCTTTCTTGAAGTTGAAAAGTCTCTTGAAGTAATCCTTGAAAGCAAAGTTCAATGCCTGGAAAAAGTTTAATAGAACAATTAGCACAACAAAAAATTGAGAAAAAGGAGAGATCTAATCAGCCAAAGGACGAAAAATACTCACTTGAGTGGGGAAATAACGGATGACATTGGCAGTGTTCCCTCTCCACAATGAACCAAAACCCTCATCTTGGATTGTACGCTTGAAACAATCACCAATACCCTTGTATGGCTCAGACAGACGTCCAGCTTTAATCATCTCATCCTGGTTTTGAATCAACAGCTTGACACGTTCAATTGGGGCAGCGGCTGTCTTGGATACAGCGGCGGAGACACCACCCATGAGAAAGTCAAGCATAAAGTTTCCTTTCTCAGCAGGGGCCGCAACAAAAATGGGGGAGGCAGTTGTGGCAACCCTAGAAAGATCAGTTGTAGCAACGCAGGATTGCACAGCAGGGTATTGAAAAGCAGCATTTGAATAATTGCTGATTGATGCACGTCTCTGGTAAAGTGCAGGGTTCCTGAAGCCATCATCACAAGCACGGAATCCCGAAGCAACCCTCGACTGAAGGGAGAGCTGACCAGCAACCTTCTGATAGATGGTGGGATGTTGAACCTGATCAGCCATGGTTAGTTCTTCCCTGCAAAAAATCCCAACATCCCAATAAGACGATGAAAAATCCTCATTGCGTATTCAAATGAAGGGAAAAAAAAAACATCTATATTAAAGGTGAAAGAGACAAGACTTCACAACAAAAATGCAGTAGTTATACTCCAGTTGTACAAAGAATAAAATAAATCTAAAGGAGAGTTTCAGATGTTCCAGAGTCAACATGCCAAACATCTTTACACAAAACTAACGATAGTATGACAGAACAACCATAGAACGACTACAAGGCAATTGAATCTAATAACAAAACCCCAGTAAAGAGTTCAAAGAAAATCAGGCGTAACACAAATTCCATGTCACTGCAAATCACTTGATGAAATATATAAAACGTCAAAATCGCTATAAAGACAATAACATTTTAGAAACAGGCGCCAGATTCAGATCCAAATATATTAGGATCATAAACCTTCGGACTAAGCGAACAAAATTGACACAGATAAAGGTAGAAGGTCAAAAATTTAAAAAGAATCAAATGGAAGATACAAAACAAAACTAACAAAGATCAAAAAAATCAAACCACACCAGCATCCCATCCATCAACTCGCAAAGCAGAATTTCACCCTAACATTAAACCGAATCACAGCAGATGAAATCAAAACAACAGGAAACTAATGAAATCTGAATCTAACAAGAACAACAACACAAGAGCAGCAAATCCAAGCCATGAAAACACAATCCCAGAAAGCGGGAACAAAGAGATCTCACAAAATATAAAAACCTATTTACCTACGAATCTGTACACAAAGTGCGGTAACATGAACAGATAGATATATAGATCAGAAGAGTGAAACAAGATGGAAAGTGTAAGGCGGATCTGAAAGTAAAAGGGAGAGAGAAGGAAGAAATGGGAAATACCTTAGCTAGTGGCAGCGAGGGATTGTTGGAGAAAGGAGTCCGCCTATAAAATAGCGTTGGAGAACAGACGGGAGAATATATATATATTAGGCATTTTATTTGATTGGAGGTTTAAAATGGGCCATTGGGCCGGGCCGGATTGTACTCCGAAAAACCCAACATATTCAAAGTATCCTTAGAACCGAGGTGTGAAATGTCCATTTAACCCGTTCCTCAATTAAATAAGAAAAAAAAAAACTCATAGGCTTGTCATGTAGATTGAGAGGATTATAATATTTAATTTTTTTAAAAAAAATTAATTTTTTTTTTTTGGAAATTATCTCCGAAAATTTTAAATTGATTTTATTTTTTACCCAAAATTTATATTTATTAAGATAAGTTTGAAACACCATCAAAATTTACTTATTCCATTATTTTTGTATCAACGTTCTAATAAAAATACTTGTATGCAGCAAAAATCTCAGGTTCACCAGGGTAAATGTATTAAAAAAGGGCAAATTTTAGCAGACGATGCTGCTACAGTTAGTGGCGAACTTGCGTTGGGAAAAAACGTATTAGTAGCTTATATGCCATAGGAATGTTACAATTCTGAAGATGCTGTACTAATTAGCGAGCATCTGATATATGAAGATATTTATACTTCTTTCCACATACGGAAATATGAAATTCAAACTCATGTGACAAGCCACGGACCTGAAAGAATCACTAACGAAATCCCACATCTAGAAGCCCGCTTACTCCGGAATTTAGACAAAAATGGAATTGTGATGCTGGGATCGTGGGTGGAGACGGGCGATATTTTAGTAGGTAAATTAACGCCTCAGATGGCGAAAGAATCATCGTATGCCCCCGAAGATAGATTATTACGAGCCATACTTGGCATTCAGGTATCACTCCAAAAGAAACCTGTCTAAAACTACTTATAGGGGGTGGAGTTATTGATGTGAGAGGGAGAAAAAAGGATTCTTATTATTTCTTTTTTTTAATCCCATTTTATTTAAAAACTCTTAATCTTAATAGGATTTAAATTTTCTAATTTTTTAATTCAAAATTTCAATATAAATTTTTAAAAATAATTTAAATTATCATAAAAAACGTCTAGACGTCTAGAGATCATTAAATTCTATCGGTTTAAATTCAAAATATCTTACTATAGCTATCATTATAAGATGATAATTATTAAATTTATTCCTTAAGATTGATTATTATTAAATTTCTTTCTTAAATTAGCAGAGATAATGTGATGTAATATAATAATTAATATCCCGACATGAATGTATTTTTTTCTTTGAATGTAGGTAGATGGTGAATGTTATGAGGGTATAATTAGGCCATAATGACAACAAAAACATGAATATGACCTAAAGAGATTCAAAACAAAGCACGAAGAAATGGAGGCAATTGATTAAAGCTAAACATTCAATTTGCTTTCGCTGACTCTTCAAAAATCAAAAAAATTGGGCATTGACATTCAAACTTCTCATACCTAATAATGCCTACTAAACACTATTTATAAGGGTGTGGGAATAGACGGGTTTTAAACACTATTTACAAGGGTGTGGGAATAGACGGGTTTTAAACTCTATTTACAAGGGTGTGGAAATAGACGGGTTCTAAACTCTATTTACAAGGGTGTGGGAATAGACGGGTTCTAAACTCTATTTACAAAGGTGTGGGAATAGACGGGCTTTAAACTCTATTTACAAAGGTGTGGGAATAGACGGATATTTACAAGAGAGTGGGATTAGACGGGTTTTGAACAGAACTTGAGAGAAAAGGAAAACACCCATTATCCCAAAAGAGACATCACTAAATACCCATGCCAATTGAAATGATAAACAACGTAATAAAATATGGGTTTAATTCATTTGAATCAGAACACTTTGAAAACAAGACAATGAGTGGTACTGTTCGCCACACTAATCAAACAGGTTCTACAAAAATTCATTCCAATCTCACAAATGGGTTTAGGAGAATGACTCCCTCCCTCCAACAACTAAATATTATTTGAGGTAAACATAAAAACCGCCGGCCGGACCAAAGTCCACCAAACTCTTTCGAGAGATTTTTCATCAACTTCTAAAAACTGGAGTAGCTGTGATTGAGGCTATGTTACCCCGCTTAAGTTAAGCACCGCCGGATCCGTATTTCTTTCCAAACACGATCACCTGCAACTTGTCGTAACCAGCGAGCACACCAGCACCAGCAACGGCACGGAGAATGTTAGCACCGGCACCCTTGAACAGAGACTTGGCACCTTCGTTCTTCAAGATCTGAGAGAAGGCATCCATTGAGCTCTTGTACTTCACGGCTTCACCAGATGTCATCATCATTCTTCTACGAACAGTGTCAATTGGGTAGGATGCGAGGCCAGCACCGTTGGTGATCAACCAACCAAGGGCGAAACTAGCGAAGAAGCTATCCTGTAGAAGAGCCAAATAAACGGGAGTAAATGTCAAGTACATCTCAACACAGACATCCTGCAACTTTTCGATGGACAAATCATACACAAAAGAACTCATGAAATCAAAACCAAACTGACCTGCAACTTTCCGGTCAAGAGAACGGGCTTCAGAGAATCGTACATACCGAAGTACAAACCACGGTACACGATGATACCAACACAAGAGATGTTAAATCCACGGTAAAGACCAGCAATACCATCGGACTGCAATGTCTTCCTGTAAACATCAACCAGTCCATTGAATTGCCTTCCACCACCACCTTTCTTCGCAGCCTTGGCATCGTTTGCCAATCGGGTACGAGCATAGTCGAGAGAGTAAACGAAAAGAAGGGATGAAGCACCAGCTGCACCACCTGATGCCAGGTTACCAGCAAACCATTTCCAGTAACCATCCTTATCTTTCTTGAAGTTGAAAAGTCTCTTGAAGTAATCCTTGAAAGCAAAGTTCAATGCCTGGAAAAAGTTTAATAGAACAATTAGCACAACAAAAAATTGAGAAAAAGGAGAGATCTAATCAGCCAAAGGACGAAAAATACTCACTTGAGTGGGGAAATAACGGATGACATTGGCAGTGTTTCCTCTCCACAAAGAACCAAAACCCTCATCTTGGATTGTACGCTTGAAACAATCACCAATACCCTTGTATGGCTCAGACAGACGTCCAGCTTTAATCATCTCATCCTGGTTTTGGATCAAAAGCTTGACACGTTCAATTGGGGCAGCGGCTGTCTTGGATACAGCGGCAGATACACCACCCATGAGAAAGTCAAGCATAAAGTTTCCTTTCTCAGCAGGGGCCGCAACAAAAATGGGGGAGGCAGTAGTGGCAACCCTAGAAAGATCAGTTGTAGCAACACAGGATTGCACAGCAGGGTATTGAAAAGCAGCATTTGAATAATTGCTGATTGATGCACGTCTCTGATAGATAGCAGGGTTCCTAAAGCCATCATCGCAAGCACGGAATCCCGAAGCAACCCTCGACTGAAGGGAGAGCTGACCAGCAACCTTCTGATAGATGGTGGGATGTTGAACCTGATCAGCCATGGCTAGTTCTCTTCCCTGCAAAAATTCCCAAGATCAGATTATAAAAAATTCTCACTTCAAATTCAGAAGGAAAAAAAATAACAAATTGAAGATAAAAGAGATTTGATATTCCAGATACAACATTTCAAACATCTTTACACGTTGCTTACACTGAATAATACTACGACAGATTAACTATTAATCGACTACAAGGAAATTAAATCTAAAATGAAAAAAATCCAAGGAAAGAGCCACAAGAAAATCAGGCATAACACATATTCAATGTCACAACTCAAATCGCTTGGTGGAGTACATAAAACATCGAAATCTCTACAAAACATATAAAATTTAAGAAACACACACGCCTGATTCAGATCCAAAACATATAAGGATCATAACCTTCCTGAGCTAACCAAATTAGGGGCATAAACGGGGAAAAGGCAAAAAATTAACAACCACAGCTGAAGGAGCAGATAAAAATTCAATCTCGTAGCAAAACAGAACTAAACAAAGATTAACCAGATTCCCATCCACAAACTCCGGAAGCAGAATTTACCGGATCATAGCAGATCAAATCAAGTTTTTTGGAAGAAAAAAAAAACGCTAATAAAAAGAGGAAACTATATGAGATCTGAATCTAACAAGAACAACAACAACACAGAACCAGCAAATCCAAGCGAAGAGATCACAACGCCAGAAAGCGGGAGCGCAGAGATCTCACAAAATATAAAAACTCATTTACCTAAAGATGAATCTGTACACAAATGGGTAATACAAAGAGCAGAAAACGAACAGATATATAGAACAGGAGAGTGAAAGTGTAAGGCGGATCTGAAAGTTACAGAGAGAAAAGAAGGAAGAACCAGGAAATACCTTGGCGAGTGGCAGCGAGGGATTGTTGGAGAAAAAAGTCCGCCTTTAAAATCGCGTCGAAGAACTGAGAATGATTTATATATATATTAGGCGGACAAGAAAATAAGTGGCTTTTTTTTAATAATGGGAAACTTAGGGATTTTATAACGTGGCAATTGGGCCGGTGCTTGGGCTGTTTATCAGCGGGCAATGCTGACCGCTGACCCAGTGTGTGGGTCCCACTTTCCTTGGGAAACGGAAACGTGTGTTATTTCCTTTTATTATTAAATTACAATGTATTTACCTTTTTTTTTTATCTAAATTTTATAATGATATTTATTGCGCCAAATTAATTAAAATATCTCTATTTTTTTTTTATCTAAAAATATATTTCAATAATACTCTTATAAAAAAAAATTATTAATATCTTTCAAATTTTTAAAAAAATTAAAAAAACACGAACCGATAAAATGTTGTGGGATATGTTCTTATCACCAAAGTCACCTTCAAGTCGTGATACTAATCGGTTGTGATTTACCATCAGAATTACCTTTGGGTGGTGATTGGATTACGATCCAATCCTACGTTGATGACATATGTTGACTTTTTATAAGTATGAGCTACATTGACTTTTATTAATGCTTAATTAATGGTTAATATTAATAAATATGGGGGATTTAGTCACTGTTAAATGACAGTATTATGATTTAATTTATATACTAATTTTATTATTTGTATTTGACCTCTCTGGTTGTGAAGGAGGCACTTTTAAGAGCCGCCCAAAGCGTGGTTCTTAAGGCTGCTTTATAGGGTCGTAATCACCTGTGGCCGTTCCCATCTATTATTTTATTTTAAGCGAACATTTTTAATATGGAATAAAAAATTAATATGAATTATTGCGATTCTGCGTATACCGTACAACTCATGGGCCCAAATTGCCATCGGCCCAGATAAACTAGAAGAGAACTTGGGCCGTTCGGACCACTTATGGGCCGGCGTGGAAGTTGGATGATTTCATCCATTTAGATTGGATTAATTTTTTTAAAAATAAAAAATTCAAATGGTTTCGAACTACTTATTTTTAAGATTATTATGAAAATTAAAAATATTTAACTTTTTACCATCGATATTTGTGATACATTATGACTTATAAATGTTTGATATTCAAGATTTATGATGTGACAACGGAGTAAATGAGTGGTATATAATTGAACCGAGTTCACATCTGAATGAGAGCAATCTTAAAAATAAGATGGCTAAAACATAATTAAATATAATTATAAATCGCACTATTACAATAAAGTACACCTTCATTTTTTTTTTTTTATGACTCAATTTTCGATTAAAGTCTAATTGTTGCACTTAATAAATAAATAAACAAGTATATATATATATATATATATATTCTACTAATAAAGTACTATACTGTTGTTTTAAAAAACACGACAGGTGGGCTGTCGTGGGTTTTATTTATTTATTTATTATTATTATTATTTAAAATCACATTTGTAATATGAAAAAAACGTGGAATAATATTCCTCTAAATATTATTACATTATATTTTTATTACATAGTAACAAAAAAATTAAAAAGTTCAAGATGGGAGACTGAATTAGGTCGAGTTGAGACATTTTTAAGCTCAATTTAATGGTTCGAGTTGTAAATTTTTTCAAGCCAAACAATCATTCTAACTAATGAATTCAACTCAATCAAACCATAAATTTTCTCAGTTGGGTTATTTTTTTTAATAAAAGTATAATATTATTTCTTAAAATTATATTTATTTATTTTCAAATATTTAATAATGATTTTTGACTCAACTTGAATATATATTTTTAAAAATTACTAAACTCAAGTTAATTGCTATTAGATATTGTTTATTTTGACTCGTTACGTATCACTGTCAACTTCACAGTTTTAAAACGCGTCTACTAGTTAAAAGTTTTTCAACTATTATAAATAATGTTTTGTCGTTCGTAATCGAATGGGATTGGATACATTGGATGTGTAGTGGTAGATAAAAAGTCATTGTCCTAAAAAAAATTATGTTTGGTTTTGTCTGGTTTTATTTTCGGACATATTTTTAGATAAATATATCTTATGATTAACCATTTTGTAGCCACAAAAATTGGTATAAAAAACAAAACCCGAAAATGGTAATTTTCCCATGGCACTCTTTTTTCCATTTCAATATACTCTGTAGTAATTTCGTAACTGTAACCGCCAAAATTTACTGACCCAAACCGATATTATTTTGTTAGAGTTTTATTTTACACCTTTTTTTTAAGATTTTTAAAACGGGTTTGTCATGCAATTGCAATCGTCTACGCCTATGGTAAAAAGTGCTTTATGATCACGGTAATTATGTAAAAATTGAAATGATATGAAAGAGTAAAATATGGAAATTAAGATTTATAGAAGTGTGTTACATTATAAAAAAGACAAAAGAAATTATTGGGAAAATTGAAGGGGAAGTTACTAAAGTACCCCCATGGGGGATGGTCGTTAGAGAATAGTGGATGGTTTTAGGGATATCCATTATAGTAATTTCGGGCATGAAGATAATCTTGAATATGGTGTAATGATTAGAAAAAACCGATGTGGTACCGTAGAATAAAGATATACGACCAATTGGATGTGAAGGTTGAAAGGTACAAATGAAAAAGGGGAAATTAATTAAATAAAGATAAAGGCATTATGACCCTTTGTTTTTGTCTCTCTCTCACTCCTAAAATTATTAAATTATGACGTCATATTTGAGATTAACAGTGAGATCCAATGATGGGAACGTCTTGTACTGTTTTCACCATCCCATGCAAACTCACTGTTCATTCCATCCTCTTATTTTATTTGTTTATTTTTTAAAATTTGGTTCAGATATTTAAAAAGTTTGGATTATTTGGATGGATGACGTGAACAACTCGGGTTGGATTGAATTGGATTGTAAGTTTATTTATTTAATTATTTTTTAAAAAAATTATTTAGTCATTAACATAAGTTATAAAAGTCAAATATTTTTCATTTTCGTAATAAAAATTAGGTTGACTTTACCAAAAAAAAAAAAAGGAAGACGGGAATCTCGCACTCACTAATATATTAGATACGTTAAAATTAAGGGAGACGGGATGTAATGCCCTTTATTTGATTGCTTAAATTACTAAAAAGAGTCCAAGATTATGTTACGGTTTTAAAAGATAGGTTTCGTTATTAAATATGTGTAATTACATGTCTAACAATGGAGTGACTTGTTAAGTATTTTTTAAAATACTCAAATCGTGTTTGTATGATGACGATAAATTCAAGAATGACGTTAAGGGCAGGGTGTCCTAAAAGAAGGAGGGTGGAGGACACATAATGATGGGATTGGAGTCAGGGGCGTTGGAGAAGAGGGGACCCTAAGAGAGGAAGGGCAGAAGGAAGAGGGTTATGTTTTTGTTGTTATTTAGAGACATATTAAATAAAACCAAAATTATATTTCAAAAACATTTTCTTTGTGGGCCCCACCTTCCCCAACAGAAAAAATTCTGGAGATTTCTTTTTTTTTTTTTTCGAAGATTTATCATAAAATTCCCGTTCGTCTTCTACCGGACAAGAATTTTAGGGTTAAATCATTTCGAGGCAAGTAAAATATTCGACATGTATGGTATTTTAGAACGACGGTATTACTCTCCTCTCCTCTTTTCGATATCAACTATGTCAAGTTGATACTCATCTGGACGATGGTAAAATGATTCTCCTCTCTTTTCAATGATGACGATGACAAATTAAATAATTATGGATTTTGGAAGTTATCCGCTCCTTTTTTTTGTTTTTTTTAATGATTTGAGCTCAACGCTTTCGAGAATATTTCAATATATTAGCTTTTATTTACGACCATGAATTAATAATAACTTAAAATATTGAATGCTTTTTCAGTATTGTTTGGATGAATTTGATTGTATTTTGTTTTTGTGGAATTGAAATAAATTAAAAATAAATAAATAATGAATAGATTAATAATAATTGAGTAATTATTTTGAATGTATCATCTCTCCCACACTCACTCTCAGAATAGCTGTCATTTGAACACACCACTGTTCTACGCTTCTGCCACACTCCCTTTTTTTCACTTCCCATTACTTCAGCCGACATATGACTTTACTCTCACTAATCCTCTAAACTATCCGTACCAACTCGAAAATATAATCCGAGTTTATAAATTTTAAAATCAAGAATAATTATCGATATATTCCCAACTCGATAATAGTTTGATTGGTTCGATGGAGAAGTGTTCATACGACTAAGAACTCGACTAGCTCATACTACCAAACTTGAACTTTTATGAAATTACATACAATATATATATATATATATATATATACACACACACACACGTACGTATATGGGCAACGAATAATAAAATTATCACTAAATTTATTCGTTTTTCTACTACTTCGTGCAAGATTTTTTTTCACTGGAAATTCACTGTACCCCTTTTCACAGCATGTCTAAGGTTGAGCCGTGAGATTTGATGGAGGACTTAAAAAGCCACCTACAAACGTTTTACGCCCAATCATTTCGGATAACGCTTGCATTATGTGTATTACCATATATACATGTATGTATATAAAAGTTACATTTAAGAAAATTAGAAATATTAATATTTCTAATGAGGGTTAGTGATTGACTTGAATATTTAAATGAGGGTTATGGATAAATATGTTTTTTTTTTTTAATTAAATAAGAAGAAAAAAAACCCGACTTTGGTTGGATTGTGAACTTTATTCAAGTGGTTCGAGTCATCAACTCGACCACTCTCAAATTTCAAATTGGAGCAAACAATTTTTCTAACTCAACTCATGACGTAAATTTTTTAAGACCGAAAATCTTTTGGTTAATTTTTTTTAAAATTTTAAAAATAAAATGATTAATAAATGGGATTAAGGTTTTGGATTTCCTATTAATAAAGGTTAGATTTGGTTTTTAAATATCATATTTATTATTTATTCTTTCTTTTGTTTTCATGTTATAAATTTTTGTAAACTATAAGATAATATTGTCTTGTTTTTTTATTTGATGTTGACTGTAATTATTAATAATAAATACAAAAATAATTAAATTATATTTTATAAATATTTTGTTTTATTCCCAAACGCAAAACCCCTCAAACCTTTTTAGATTAAAAAAAAAGACAAAAACCATTTTCCATTTTTAGCCATAATTTGCAAAATTCCTCTAATTATTTGTATTATATAAACTCATATTACATATATATATATATATATATATTAGTTTACATAACACAATACTTAAATGCTTAATAAAAAAAATTAACTTAGTATAAAAAATTAAATTTTAATTAAGAAAATGGGAAATAAAAATAGGGTTTAGGGTGATACGACAACATAAATTAATTAAAAAAAAAAGAAAATAATAATAACAATAATAATATTTGCATGAAAATAAAAAATTAGAGAAAGAGGATTTTGCAATTTGATTGATTGATATTTCAAAAAGGTCCCTATGTTTTTAGCCTTTCTTTTTTGTCCTCCTCATTTTCAGGGAAAATATATTTTATTATTATTATTTTATAAAAACTCTTGCATGTTTATATTATAAATTAATTTAGATTTATTCGAGATTTAAAAAAATTATTAATAAAATTTAATAGACACAAGTAACCTTCTATTTTTTATTAGGTTTATGTCGATTATCGAATAATAATTATTTTAGTTATTTCAAAAAATTTAATAATTAAATTCTTATCAAATTTAAATATCAAATATTTTAAATTTTGACGATAACCTTAAACCATAATAGATCGGGTTAAATCCAATTTTTGGTTTATAAAAAAATTAACTAATTTCAAATCTTTAAAATAAATATTTTTTTAACGTTTCTCTCTCTTTCTCTATCTACAAGGGGACAACCAGCATGTACTATCTGACGCTGTCTTTTGGCTTCTTTAAATAAATAATAATTATTAATTTTTTCCCATTTATTACTAGCCATGTATTGAAAATACCGTTGCTGTAATTTTTTTTTTACCGCTTTAAAGAGGGTAAATTCACCCACTTTCATCAGTCTGCATCATCAGCTTTCTACTTTTTCATCTTTTTCTTCAAATGTTAATATTTCTTGGAACTTATAAGTTTGTTTGTTTTGAACTTTTGAATAATGTTTGTGTTTATTTAGTGGATTTATATTTTAGAAAATTAATGTTAGTTTTTATTATATTTATTTAGTTTGTGTTTCAAGAAAAATTATAACGTAAAGTTATTTTTATATTATATGTTTGTGTTGAGTTTAAAAAATTTATAATTTGAATAACTGGATTAGGTCTAAAAAAAATTTATAATGAAATTAATCGATCCATTACGTCAAGTAATTCATAATAACAAAAAGAAACCTCGTAATTACACCGTTCAAATAATCAAAACCCTAAAAACCCACTATATGAGTGTGTTACTCAATGTATCATTTCTATTGATATCGTTAATTTGAGCATAATACAATTCGTTAAGATATTGTGTATGATTAAATATCTATCGCGGTCGAGATATTGCTTATACCGACATGTTTGAGAACTCGGAAAATCAACCTAAATCAAAGTATCTCTCTCCTATTGTTCTTATAAATATGTTACACTGTACACTCAAAGGGCAAAAGAAAAGAAAAGGAAAACCCTTGAAACCCTTGAAACCCTTCACCCCAACCATGACAGACCCTAATTACTCCAACTTCTTCTCTCCCAATTCCTTCACCTTCATCCCTCTCCCACCATCTCCTCCGCCACTCTCTCCGCCGCAAGCTCTCCCTCTCATCAACACTCTCTCTCTGGAAACCACCGATCAACCTTCCTCCAGCACCACCAACAACCACGAAAACGCCCTCACCCTTGACTTCTGCCTCTCTTGCCCTACCTCCGATCTCGACCTTTCCACCTCCTTCCCGCCGGACCCCACCGGAAAAAACCATCACGCCGACCTCTCCCCCCTCCCTACCCCGATCTCCGGCAAGGGTCAGTTCTGGATTCCAACCCCATCTCAGATCCTCTTAGGTCCTACTCAGTTCTCCTGCCATCTTTGCTCTAAAGCCTTCAATCGATACAATAATCTTCAGGTAATTTATCATTTCATTAAAAAAAACATGTTTTTTTTTTCTTTTGATCTATTTTATTCGAATTTATAATAATTATTTGTGTTAGGGTTTTGATTTAACTGATCAAGAAATGTTCTTCATGTTCTTCATTCCTTTTTTTGTTTTGTTTACCTTTTCAGTCTGAGAAATTGAAGTGATCTTCTGCAAAAGAACTGTTTGAGCTGAGAATTAATTATGGGGAAAAGGGTTTCCATTAAATACTAAAACAAAAATGGATGAAAAAAATAACAAAATTTTCCATTTTTTTTTTAAATTTCTTGGGATTTAATTAAATATCAAATGGGTTTATTTTAATTAATTCGAAAATGATTTATATTTTTATATGTAGATGCATATGTGGGGGCATGGTTCTCAATATAGGAAAGGACCAGAGTCCCTAAAAGGAACACAGCCGACGGCCATGCTACGGTTGCCGTGCTACTGCTGCGCACCGGGGTGCAAGCACAACATCGACAACCCGACGTCGCGACCGCTCAAGGACTTTCGCACGCTCCAGACACATTACAAACGTAAGCATGGAATCAAGCCTTTTACTTGTAGAAAATGTAGCAAAGCGTTCGCTGTAAAAGGCGATTGGCGAACGCATGAGAAGAATTGTGGGAAGATTTGGTATTGTTTTTGTGGCTCTGACTTTAAACATAAGCGCTCGCTTAAAGACCATATCAAGGCTTTTGGACAAGGTCATGGCTCGTTGGGTCTTGATTACTTTGACGACGATAACGAACCTGCATCCGAAGTTGAACAAGATGGCACCGTTGTTCACTAAGATGTTTCGTTCTTTGTTCTTGTATGTTTGTTGAATAACACGTCGAGCGACAGAAGAGAGGTGTGATGTTGGATGTTATGTTGTATTGTGTTATTTGTATATTGTGAATTGAGTTGATGAGTTTGTAAAGAGGCTACGAGAAGTTGACGATTAATTGAAATAAAAATATTTTATAATTAATTATTCAATTTGATTTCTTACTAATTACTATAATTATTATTAAAATTTTGAATAAATATTACTAAAATTTAAATCTATTATACTTATTAATGAATTAAATTTTAAAGGGTTGAAATTAATTTAATAAAACTAAATTAATTATCTAAAATTAAATAAAAATATGATTTATTTAGGTCTAGTGGCATTATTGTAATACTTTCAAAACTCATGTGCATTATTGTAAATGTGCTTTTTTCTCTTCCATAATGGGCCGCAAGAAACTTCATGGGCCCTATTTATCTGAAGCCCTTTGGTAACGGCTCCACCAGATTCCTCTGCAACTCATCCCTAACCTCCGAATCTCCTTTTCTTTGTGTGGAACAAAATTGAATGCTTCCATGGAGTTATCGACGTGTTTAAATCGCAGACTTAGATTTCCCTCATCGAACGGTTCAAAGATCACGGCATGTACGAGCTCGAATACTCCTCCGATCGGTAACGTCAGTTTCCGATCCGCCGCCGCGAAACGCTGCTTAAGATGCCGCACCGTTTACTCCGACCTCGATAATTCTCCTTCGGCATGCGCCTTCCATGGCCACATCACTGGTTCGAATCGTATCGTTATGTTTCTCTTCCAATTTTGCCTTCTTTTTAATCGGTGTTGATTAACAGGGGAGAGTGGGTTGTTTTCGTTGTCGCCGCCGCATCAGGGGATTGACGGCGAGTGGAGCGACGGCTCTGGTGTGATCGTTTACAAGTGGAATGAGAAGGGCAATCGTCCGAACACTGGCGCCGGCAACTGGAAGAGACGGTGGAGCTGTTGCTCTGAGTATGATGAAGATGCCCCTCCTTGTCGCCGGGGATGGCATGTTTCTTATGACGATGGTTTCACTTTGTTTTAGCTTTGAGCTTGGTCTCTTCCAACAATGGCGTCCGTAAATTGTAATTTTTTTTTTATTGAAATAAAATTATTAAATTTCTGGCACCACGGAATCCCACCAATACCGTTCGTAATTGTCCAAACCCGAGCTCTTTGATAAGAGGAAAAAAATAAAAAAATAAAAGCTCTGCTCTCCCTCTCTATAGGCCTTTGGTGTCCCCTCGAGTCAAGAACTCGGGCTCACAATCACTAATCAATATACTTTTCTCTCGTGCCTTTCTTTGTATATTCTAGTGTCCTAAGCAAAAAGGAACCACACTTACCGCTAATAGATATTGTCCGTTTTGGCCCGTTACGTATTGTCATTAGTCTCGCAATTTTAAAACGTGTCTATTAGGAGAAGTACCCGAAGAGAGGAATGTCTTATAAGGGTATTGACACCTCTCCTAGTGGAGGCGTTTTCAAATCAATACGTAACGGCTCAAAGTGGACAATATCTACTCGTTATGGGTTTAGGTTGTTGCCTTTATCGTGTGAAGCGAACAATATCTACTAGTCACGAGTTTAAGTTATTACAGCACCTGCCGTTGTCGTGTGAATGTTCGTCGTAGGTGAAGACAAGAAGAGAATGAGAGGTGATAGAAGTAGGAATTAACGTTGTTCAACCTACCAATTGAACCAAATTTCGATCGAATAAAAAAGAAGAAACCCATCCAAGCTACCGTATAAAGCTAAGATGGCAATCAAAATGCCTTTGAATTGCATTATTTGATTGCAAAGAAAATAGATTTGACAAGTAACATATTAGTTGAACACGACTCTCCACAATAATATGATATTGTCCATTTTAAGTATAAACTCTCGTGTTTTTGCTTGGAGCTTTTCGAAAAGACATCATACCACTAGATAGATAGCTTATTTCTTGATGATCAAGGGAGGATCATATTCTGTAAAGGTGCGACTTTCTTCAACTTAACAATTCTCCTAATCAGCTTAGAAATGTTCGGAAAACTTTCGGTTTCTAAGATCAAAATTGGTGATGAAATTATGGTGAAAAACCAGGAGATTTCCTGCATTCAAGAATAAGAATGTAACAACCAATTCATACACAGCGACAGACCTCTCTCCGATCAAATCTCCAACCACACCACAAAAGCTAATACGATCCGACCGTCTTGAACGACTCATGAACATGCCGGAGCATATCCTGGTCCCGATCCCACTCCGGCGTCGGCGCATTAACAAAATGCGCATACAGCTTGTTCTTCGCACAAGTCACCGATATCAAACTGTGAGTTCCAGCGCCGTCGATCTCATACACGTAATAAATCTGTCCATTCTCATCCTTCCTTTCCTCCGCCGAGAAGCCCTCGGCGCTCGCGATCTGATCCTGCAAATTCACGTCCGATAGCGCTAGGTTATTCAGAATCACATCCTTCGGCGCTAATTGCCGGATTCCAGCCAGGAAAGTTAGGTATTCTTTCTCCTTCCGTTTCTTCGGATTGTAAAATTCGCTGTCGGTTCCATTCGTACCTGCGGAATTAAGATCGTAAAATTGATTTTCGAAACGAAATTTTCCGTTAGAGCTCTTTAATTTAGGGATTTCGATAGCGAAATTGAAATACCTTTTTCGACCTTGGACACTAATCGCTCCTTCCAGCCTTCCGGCACGTCGTAGATGTATTCTGCTGAGTCTTTCTTGCTTGCGTTGCCGCCGAAGCCGCCGTAATTGGCGGCACTGGCGGCGGTTCCGTAATAGACGTTGAAAGCGCCGCCGGTGGCAGCCAGTAACGGTGGAGTGGTGCTCAAGATCGCGGCTACGGCGATGGCGGAGATGGGGGCAGTTAACGAGGAAAGTGGGCCAGGGGTATTAGATTGGAGAAAGGGGATTAAGGGCTTTGGTAGCGGCGGAGTTTGCGACGGCTTTGGGACGATCGCACCGGTCGTTGCCGCGGCGCCGGCAGAGAAGAACGCCAGTGGTGAGATTGCTGTGGCCATAGCGATTGATTTTCGTGGAATTGGGTTTCTGGTTTATCTTGCCTGTCTAAGATTTTCTCCTTATCCATTATTTTTATATTTTTATTTATTTTAATTTGTAGAATTTAGATATTTTGTTAAATACAACTTTTTTACTATATATATAATTTTAAATATATAATTTTTTAAGTTTTGAAATTATCAAAATACACGTAATTCAATAATAATTAACACTAAATATTATTGTATTGGTTAAAATATAATATAATTTACATTAAACACGAGTTATTGTTGTTGTTAACTGTTCTTATACCAAGTTGTCTCGATTAGTAATTTTACTCGAGCACTGTAAAATCGAAATATTTGAATAATTAAATAAATAAGTAATTAATTAATATATATTATGTTCTAAAAAAAAATGTAACCGTCACGATTATCACGTGAACAGAGAACCACAACACTAAAACGTGAATGAATTTTTATTACCCTTAGCCCCAAATTTGAGTTCTTTTATTACGGAAATGCCCCCATTTTGGTGCAGAGTCATCCACTGGGCACAGGGGCATTTTTGGAGTTATCCCTAAAATGAATGGCCGATGATTAAATTGGATACTGACCGCCAAAAAGCCCTAGGTTCAGGCGCGAGCGAGAGCTTCTTTCCTTCTCCGAACGAACAATGAAGTGCGTGGAATTCGTTCTTTTTTCCACTTTCCATTTCCCTCCACTGCTTATATCTTATTCAAATCTTCTCTTACTTGTTTAATCAACCTTTTCAATCGTCTTTTCTTCCATTTTCCGCTTCTAACTTCGATCGCCATGTCTAAAAGGTGAGGTTCTGTTCTTTTGTTTCGATTTTGCTTCTTTCTATGTTCTTGTTGATTTTGTCTGGCAGATGCTTGTTTGTTCGTTTTCTCGTGTATTTTTAAAAGTTTTGATGATTTGATGGCAGATTACGCGCTTTTTTTTTTTTTTTTTTTTTTTTGA
>NW_019272040.1:599597-622828 GCF_002738345.1 Cucurbita maxima | reverse complement strand
TTTTTTTTTTTTTTTTTTTTTTCTTGAATAGTATCTTCCGGTTCATGGTTTTCTTTTGTTTGGATGTACCTTCTCGAGTAATCTTGATCATGGTTCTTTGGTATGTGGTTTGATATTAGGTATAAACTATTTTGAGGGGCTGGGTGATCAAATATGTGGTTGGAAATGTTTGGTATTCGAGTTTTCACGAAAGCTGTTTTGTTTTGTGGTTGTTGTTGAGGCTGGACTTTGTGTTTTATGAAGTTTTGTTATTGTATATCTTGGAATTAACACGTTCTTAGCGTCTTAATTTACTTTGGTGGATTGTTTAGGGTTCTATGCAAGTATTTTGCGCATGGAGCATGCTTGAAAGGGGAGTATTGTGAGTTTTCGCATGACTGGACGGCTCCACCTAGCAATGTAAATATTACTTCCACTCCTCTGCATTGCTATGCATTTTAATGTAAACCAACTGTCAGTTTGGCACTCCTATCAATCTTTCTTTCTGATGTATCATTCGTGAAACAGGTTTGCACTTACTATCAAAAGGGAAGGTGTGCTTTTGGCAGTCGATGCAGATATGACCATGTTAAAGCTTCTCATGCAGAGTCATCCGCTTCTTCGAATTCTCAGCAACCTCACATGTCTGAATCTGTTTCAATAGCTCATACTCTATTATCAAGTCCACTTTCTCCTTCACCTGGGTCGACAATTGAGCTTGCTGGTTCAAAGATATCCTGTCTTCCCTCGCACGTTGAATCTGCTTGGAGTGTAGAGTGTGAGCTTCCATCTGGTCTTGATGATTGGGGGAGTAGGGAGACAAGGATTATTAGTCCAGCCGATTTACCTATTTGCTCTTTTTCTGCTGCTGGTACTAATTGTCCACGTGGTGATAATTGCCCTCACATTCATGGGGACTTATGTCCCACGTGCGGAAAACAATGTTTACATCCTTTTAGGACGGATGAAAGGGAGGAGCATATGAAGGCATGTGAGAAAAAGCAAAAACATCTTGAGTCTTTGAAACATAGCCAAGAAATAGAGTGCAGTGTCTGCCTCGAGCGTGTTCTTTCTAAAACCGAAATAGCCGAGAGGAAGTTTGGGCTTCTATCAGAATGTGATCATCCGTTCTGCATTTCTTGTATTAGAAACTGGCGTAATAGTTCATCTACCTCCGGAATGGATGTTAACAGTGCTTTAAGAGCCTGCCCAATTTGTAGGAAGCTATCATACTTTGTTATTCCAAGCGTCATTTGGTATTCTTCCAAGGAAGAAAAACAAGAGATTGTTGATAGCTACAAGTCAAAGCTGCGGTAAATTTATGTTCTTAATTCCTAATATTTGATTACATTCTGGATACTATTAAATTTTGTCCATTCTGTTCCTGTTTTTTATGTTTTATAACCAAACTCATTTTTATCTGTGCCATATCAAATGTAATCTGAAAATCTCCATAGTCCACAGGAATGATCAATATGCTTTCTAGAAGAATGGAAACTGCATAACTGCTCTAAAGTAATTGTGTGAGCTGTTGAAATAATTTCTGTACTCTGATCCTGCAACTTTATATTATTTTCATGCACAGATCAATCGATTGCAAGCACTTTAACTTTGGAAATGGGAACTGCCCATTTGGATCTAGTTGTTTTTACAAGGTAAATTTGTCTCTGAAATCATCTACTTCAGTTTTCTTATCCTGATTATGCTCTTCTAAGCAAGCTGGATGTTGCTGTGGCCTTTGGAATTGCAATTTTCCTGAAATTTTTTCTTCTTCCTTTTTTTTTCTCTATTCCTTTATCCATATTGCCTTTTAACCGATCATTGATATGCTGAATGGAAATCTCAACCTGTTTGGTTGTTCTAATATTTGAATGCCTGTGAAGTATGTTGATTAGTTACATCTTTGGTTTCGTGGACATGAGTTTACGGAAGGAATTCTTTCTGTGATCTGGAGACGGAAATATAGTGCAACGGAAGATTGTTTTTGTTCCTATGATCCTTCGATGGTTTTATAAGCGTCTCCATTTACCATGGCCATCCCAATCATGGTGGGGTAGATATGTGGAATCGTACTCAATTTTAACTTGCATGTTGACAAAGTAAATTTGCTGATCATTTGGCCAGCTTTTTCACTATGTTTTTGTTCAATTTTTTTTGCTATTAGGGTGCTCATAATAATAGACTACCAATATGATGAAAAATATATAAATTTCTGGTTCAGTGCCTCTTAGCGTGTTTCATTTTGTTCTTTTGACACATAATGGTAAGGGTGCCTCTTTCTTGTCTATTTTTTTTTTTTTAACAAAAAAACCCAAAGGATTCCTCCATTTCTCATAGGTATCTCTCTTGGGAAGCCCTGTCTCAGTTAAAATAGTTCGAGGGTGAGGACGAGGCATGAAGTCCCTTTCTTTTCTCCCACCTGTGTTCCTACTATAACCAAATCTCATAAATAATAACTTGCTTTGGTATATACTATAGATAATCTATATCCATTTTCTTTTTGTTTTCTGTTTCTAAAATTCATGCTTTATAACCAATATCACTGTTCTGTAATCTATTTTTAAAAAATCCTAAACAAATTATTTTTGGAAAGTAGATTTTAAAACTATGTTAATTGTGCTTGAGGGGAACTAAGAATTTAAAAGTGCTTTTAAAATGTGATAAACAAGAAAATGTATGATCTTAAAATTTACTTGAGTCTTTGAATAACAATTTTCTTTAGTCTTCAATTTAGTTTTGAGGATATTTTAAAAGCCTACTTTTTTTTTTTTTTTAATTAAAAACAAAATGTCAAGAAAATTTTTAATAGTTAAAAGAAAACCCTCCAAATTTTTGGTTTTATGTTTCTAAAATTTGGCTGAGAATTTTAAACTGGCTTTTGAAAAGCAGAAAACAAAAATACTAAACTAAGAAATGGTTGGTTAATTTTTGAAAATTTAAAATTCTATGTTTATTAAGCAAGGCCTAAGGTTTATCTACAAATGTCCATGTAATTTGTGGGGACAAGTTCACAAGTTCTCAAACAAAATCTTTGCAATTACTTTTGTTGCTGTCTTAGAAAATTTTCTGGGCTCAATCTGGCTGAAAGTGATGTGCTTACTACTTTGGCTGATTGGCTCTGCAACCTCTGTTTAGTGATGTCTTATCGGTCTTAGTTAAATTACCAATATGATGAAATTATTTAATTTTGCAATCCAATATTTTATTGCTAGACCTCCTATAGAAAAAAGAAAAAGAATGTATTGCTAGACCTGTTATAATTGGGTGAAGATAATGGACTTCTCTGTTTCAAATTAATAAAAGTAATATACTTACAGCTATTTGATTTAAAAGTGTTATCATGAGGATATTGTAGGTTAGCACCATAGAATTACTGGAGGGGCCTCTTCTAAATTGCGTTATTTTAATTAGAAAAACTGTTATTGGAATCATTCATCAGTTCTAAAGCCAATCCATATGCTTGCAAATCATCTGCGCGTGTCTATTTTGGAGAATAAATATGCAACTGCTCTGTCACATTCTTCTGTCTCCCAAAAACTTTCAGTCAGCTTTTGTGGTAAATGTTGAAAGATGTGGTAGACATAAGCAGTGCTGTTCATTGCGCATTCTGTTGTCATTTAATTTCATTAGAGCAGATTGGCTTTCCAGTCTTTTGATTGATACAATGTTTGTTGTGTTCCAGCACTTGGTCAAGCCTGGTTCATACACATGGAAATATCACAGGCCACCTCCGCACCGACCACGATCTCAGAGAACTCCTCCTAGCAGATCTAATATTGTGGATATGGATGCCTTTTTTGATATGTTTCAAGACTTAGAGGATTTGGATTTTAGTGCTGAAGATTTAGATTTTGAAGAGCTAACACCTTTGGAGATGGCATTTGTTCTAATGCAGTTGGGTTGTGAAGCCAACTTGTCAAGTGATGAGGAGAATTATAGTTTTTGAACTACATTTTTTATAGGTAGTTGTGCCTGATGTAAATTGGGTCTTTCACGAGTTCCTTTCTTGTCTTTGCCCAGATATTTGCTATTCTAGCATTTTTGGTCACATAGCAGTGCCCTACGTGCAAAAATACAGGCTCGTAGACTTTGTTAATTGTCACAAACGCCATTATTGGGGAATGATACTTCACGATAAGCTTTAGTCATTTGTCCTAGGGCAAATTAGTTGCTGAGTTACCAAGATGACGCTGATCTATATATGGGAGACCCCTTTTCGTTATGTGTAGATATTACTATGACTTCGGAAGTCTTGTATCTTACTGCTGGGAATTAGGAATATCTTTTACTTGCTATCTTTCATCATTCATAGATTTTATGCAGAGTTTTGTTTCACCCTCTTGCTTTCCCAAGCCAATTGTGGGCTCCTAATGTTTGATTTGGTGATTTCTTTGTTTGCAGTTGTGTGAAGTGTTTTTTTTCCTTCTCTTCGAATATTTGGTTTCTTTACTTTCCAAATCTTATATGTCATTTTCTGCCTTTGAAGTGTTTGCAATTCTGCCTTTTAGTCTGCTGTATTAACTTCAAATGAGATACAAATTTTGATGTGATTTTCTCATTGCAGCACGCACATCGGGATGGCCGGTTGGAAGAGGTAGCACTGCGTCACATTGGGAATCAAGACGGCCTCACTATTATAGCTAAAAACATTAGGTTTTGTTTTGTGCATTTGCTTGATATTGTCCATTTCTTGTGCAATTTCGCCTTTTATTAATTTGATGCTATTTCTAGGTTGTCCGACTTCCTTAGTGACTTGCATATCAGGTGAAAGAACCATTTTATCAGGTATGCAAACACACGAAGCAGCCCTCAACCCCTAAGCTCAGCTTCATGCCATTTTAATATGATAATCGTTCCACCTTGAAAACTTATATTGCTAGTCTTGTTTGGATTTTTTTTGAAATTCAGCATCTTTATCAATTGACACCTAATATATTTATCAGAAACGGAGTTGATTAATCTTGGTACAACCTGTGATCACTCTATTTCAAACTCGTTCTTGTTCCATATGTAACACTCTAGTCCATGAAATGCCAAACTTTGTGCATTGCATTAGTCTCGAGTTAGGCTTGCTTAGGAAATCAGTTATTAACAATTGAGTCCACGAAATGCCAAACTTTGTGCATTTCATTAGGGGTCTTGAGTTAGGCTTGTATTAACGATTTAGTCCATGAAATGCCGAACTCTGTGTATTGTTGTAAAGTCTTCTTTTACAGAAATCTAAGAGTAGTTTGAAAAACGTGTTTCAGGTGTCGAATTGCTTGCTGGAGTCCGATAATGAGAAATGGAAGGTGGGTTATCGAACACGGTGATTCGAACTTCATCATCTTCTATGAATGGAAATAAAGCTAAAGACATTGTCATACTGAGAATTGAATGTAGTAAGTTGAAGCCTTATTCTTGGGATGGCAAAATAAAGGGTTTTCACATCAGATGTAGCACAGCTGAATAGCTCAATAAATTGCGTCGTTGGTTGTACGTGCTGTACTAAACATTGAAAAGTAAAAAAAAAAAAAGAGGAATGTATTGGTTTGTAGTGTTTCAAAGGAAGATTAAAGGGAATGTCCAATGTCGTGTTTGGTAGAGAAACAATACAAAATTTACATCAGGGTTTGGCTGGATGTACTCAATTTTTACAATCAAAGACGGTCCCTTTTTTAAAAACCATTATTATTGTTGTTATTGTTATTATTATTACAGTGGAATGTTGGATTATAAGTATAAATCAGATATTCAAACTTTCGTCCGCCGTAACCCCAAATCCATTGCTTACAAATATTGTTCTCTTTCAGGTTTTCCCTCAAAACACTCTACTAGGTTTATGAATGGTATTTTGTTCTCCTCCCCAACCTTGAGACATCACAAGTTGCTATATCGATAATTTTTTAAATGAATAAATTATCATTTTAATTCTTTTCTGATTCACCGTTATGTTATTGCATTGCACTAATTATTAATATTTTATGTTCAAGTTTATATGAAAGCTTAAATATGACAATATCTATTAGCGACTTGGGTAAATATGACAATATCTACTAGCAGTAGACTTTGTGAGGTGAGGATTATGAGATCGATCTTGTGATCTTGTGAGAATCATATCTACTAGCAGTAAACTTGTGAGGATTGTGAGATCGTGAGATTCCACATCAATCGGTTGGAGAGAGAAATGAGATTCCGCATCAATCTGTCGGAGAGGAGAGAAACAAAATATTCATATTACAATATCTTACATTTATATCGCTTCACAATAAATTATACACTCCACCCTCAAACGAAAATAAAATATAATATCCTCAATTTTAATTAAAAATAATGATGGGATGCTCTTGACTGAAAATTCTCATTAACAAAGTTGCATTCTCTTTATTTATTTTATATTATATTTGAATTGGTACAACTTTTTATAACAGTTTTTAAAATAACATCAAATTAATTAATACCCTTACCTTCAATTTTTTTATTCAAATTAGTTAAATAATAATAATAACAATAATTTATAAAACCTATTCATGGAGACTATTTAAAAAAAAATGCTAAATAACAAACTAACCAATATTAAGCAATATTAAAATACAAAAAATTAAATTGAATATTTGAAAAAGAAAATAATTTAACCAAATATTATTGGAAAAAAAAAAAAAAAAACGTAGGACGAGAGTAAAACTCGCTTAAAACAGTTATAGAAAATCATTTTTAACCAATAAAAAAAAAAAATCCCGAAATTAGCATCCTGATGGACCTATAAATTCCCCCAATCGGCGTCGTTCTTCATCAGGCAATAATCGAACGATCTAAGGCTTCTTCGGTTCGATATCTCTCTCATCTCAATTCGAAGTGAGTTTTCCTGCCGAAGAAAGCAACCAGTTCATCCTAATCCGCCATGGAAATGAAGAAGATCGCCTGCGCCGCCCTCTTCGCCGCCGCTACTGTTACTGCAGTCGTGGCCTCCGATGAGTCTCTCTCTCCCGCCGCCGCTCCAGGGCCGAGCAGCGCCGCCTCCGCCGCTCTTCCCGCCCTTGGATCGCTCGTCGGCGCCTCGCTTGTTTCCTTCGTCGCCTACTACTTCAACTGAATTTCTTTTATTTTTCTTTATTTCATTTTAAATTTATTTTATCGATTTCCATGGACGTGTGATGTGAGTCGAAGTTGAAAAATAAAAAAGAATTTCGATTCATTGTTATATTACAATTTTGCCCTTATATTTTAATTGCTTGATTAAATAAAATACGATTAAAATATTAAATTCATTAAATATTTTAGATCGGTATTTGTTTAATAAATACGTTTATTTTTTGAATGGCTTCCTTGTCATATAAGTTACAATACATAAAAAATATAATTAATGAAAAAAATTGTGTAATTTAATTATTATTTTGTACTTATTTTTATTTATTAAAATTAATTAATATATGAATATATTAATAACATGAAAAAATAGATAATTATAATTCTCAACGATTTTTATTATATTTAGGGTGATAATTAAAAAAGTATATATAATTAAAGTGAAATGAATGAGATTTTTTTAATTATTTATTTATATATATATATATATTGTTAATTTTAACAAAAAGTAGTCTTAAAATTTTCATAATATCACTAATTTCAAAATAATTTAAATTTAATTATTACAATAATTAATTATTAAATAAATAAATATACTTTAGAATTTATTTTTACAAATATGATGATAATTTATATTTTTTATTTGTTGCCATTTCAAATGCTTATTTAAAATCTGGGTGCAATTTAATAAAATTTCAAAGTTTTGGACGTTTTAAAAAAATTAAATAGAAAATAAATATTTTTTTCCATATAAAAAAATGAAAATTAAATGAACCGAATTTTGGATTAAAAAAGCGGAAAAATAAATTTATAAAAGGAAAGTGGTTTTTCCTTTTTTAAGGAAAAAATTATAAAAGGCATCATTCCTTCAAATTCAAATTTCACTATTTAAATTTAAAAAAAACAAAAACATCACTTTCCACGTGTCGACCAAAGAAGAAGTATTACACGTAACAAAGAGTAGAATCGTAACACGTAAGCCCCAGTCTCCAAACTTTCTGTTGAGATCCTCTACAACCAGAACCACTAGAACTCGCCACTACCTTCATTCTCATTGGTCAATTCCACGCTTCTTTTCTTACTTTTCCTCTTCGCTCCCCTCAACACTCCACGTGTAGCCCACAACCAGCCCTTAATAACTCGTACTGTTTATTTATTTATTTATTTATTTTGTTGGCCCACACCGGCCCCTGAATTTCTCTATAAATCGGAAATTCCATTTGAAGGGATTCATCTTCGAAACCCCGCTTCCTTTCTGATCGTTGTAGGGTTAGTTTCATCAATTTCTTCTTCACTAATTTATCTTTTTGCTTACTTTGTTCCTCGAATGCGAGATTTTGTTCTGTTTTTGTTCTCTGATTTACTTCTGTTCTTCTGTTTTGCCCTTTTGTTGTTGTTGATTTTCAGTGGGGAGAGGGGGAGCGAAGAATCGTAAGTTCGCTTGAAAATTTTATGGACTTTTTTCTATAATCATCGATACACAGCGGTCGTATAGAGCTTTCCCTCCTACACTCAACAACGAACAGGTTAGAGCTTAGAATTTAAGGGTTCGTTTCGTTTCTAGGAATCGATTTGATTGTTTCTGGAGAAAACGATTACGTTTTTAAAATCGTAGATGATGTTTTCTTGTGGTTAGGTTAATCACCCTGCTGTGTGTGGGGGATTGTTAATCAAACTTGTGGATGAAAGTAATCACGATTGCTTTTCTGAAGTTTGTAGACTAGGATTTTTCATGTATGATTTTGTCTTGTTGAGGAACTGTACTTTTTTTCTTGCCTCTAATTCGTTATCATGTTCTTTTGCTAATTAATCCCTCTTCCTTGAACAAGGTTTGCTTAGCCTGGAATTTTGGTTTTAACCCCATTAGATTGGAGTTTTGTTTCAGAACATAATTAAGGCGTATGCGTTGGACCTGGCACTGGCAAGTATACTTTGTAGAAGAATTTCGAGCTAGTTTGTTTCCCTTAGTTTACCTTAGGGTCCCAACTTCCTGGAATGGTTCAGGACTAATTGTTATGGATTTTCTCATCTCATGAGAGCTTAGTGGAACTTCAAAGTGGAAGGGCAATCGATATTTCATTAGGGACAGAGATAAATTGCAATGATTATGCTTTGGTTAGTTCATTGACTACATTCTGTAAAAGGCCACTGATATGGCCGGTTATGTATCGTTGTTAGCCTCATGATTTTATGTTAAGGAGAGGTTTCTACCCCTTATAAGGAATGCTTCGTTCTCGAAGATCTCACAATTTCACACCCTTATAAGGAATGCTTCGTTCTCGAAGATCTCACAATTTCACACCCTTATAAGGAATGCTTCGTTCTCGATCTCACAATTTCACACCCTTATAAGGAATGCTTCGTTCTCGAAGATCTCACAATTTCACACCCTTATAAGGAATGCTTCGTTCTCGAAGATCTCACAATTTCACACCCTTATAAGGAATGTTTCATTCTCGAAGATCCCACAATTTCACACCCTTATAAGGAATGCTTCGTTCTCGAAGATCCCACAATTTCACACCCTTATAAGGAATGCTTCGTTCTTGAAGATCCCACAATTTCACACCCTTATAAGGAATGCTTCGTTTTCGGGATCTCACAATTTGGGTGAGTGGAGAGAGGGAATTAGAGATGTAAACCATAGAAGACTATTGTGAGGTCCAAGGCTTATCATGTTCTTGTTTCTCAAAAGTTTTACTGTTAGTTGTGTTCCCCTTTTTCTGGACGTGTGATAGTTTCGTTACAGATGGACCCATCAATAATCCTGATTTGCTTGAATATTTCATCCAGTTTTTGGTATCTATAATCAAATCAATAGCCATGACTTGCTTGGAAATCTGAACTTGGTGTGTGTATTCATATTCATAAGCTGATAGATCATATTATTTACAGGAAAGGTGAAGAATGGAGCATCATAAAGAGACAGGATGCCAAGCTCCTCCTGAAGCTCCCAAACTCTGTGCAAACAACTGTGGGTTTTTTGGAAGTGCTGCAACTATGAACCTATGTTCGAAATGCCACAGAGACTTCATCATGAAGCAAGAACAGGTCAAGCTTGCAGCATCCTCTATCGGAAGCATTGTGAATGGTGGACCAAATGACCATGGGAAGAAGGCTGCTGTTGTCACTTCTCCAACCAAGCTAGAAATCGAACCAGCTATATCATCCATCATTCCAACACAACCATCTTGGACAACTCCAAATGCAAGCAGCAGCAGCAGCACCACCACCATGGAGAAGGTAAAAGCGAGCCCAAACCGGTGCAGCAGCTGCAGGAAACGCGTCGGACTAACCGGGTTCAACTGTCGATGTGGAAGCCTCTTCTGTGCAGTTCATCGCTACTCCGACAAACACGACTGCACGTTTGATTATCAAGCTGTTGGTCGGGAGGCAATCGCAAAAGCCAACCCCGTGGTGAAGGCTGAAAAGCTGGACAAGATCTAAAGAGGGAAGAACACCATGGATCCAACAGTGGTCGAGTTGATGTGTGTTTTTGTGAAAAGGGGTTGTGGGCGAAGGCTTGTGAGAGACAACAACATGTTCGCTACTTGGAAGAGCATAATCTGTGGGGTGATGATCCGATAGGAGGCTGTGATTGTAGGTTTTGTTTGGCTGTTTGTGGGGTTGAGCCAAATTGTCGTTAAATGGACTGAAAAATTATAAAAATCCTAAATTTTATGTTTTTTTTTTAATTGAAAAAAGATTAATTAGTTACCAAATAAGGTGATTAATTATCTTTAAATTAAACTTATTTAAATGAGATAATTAATTTCTACACTTAATTCATTTAATTAAGCTAATTAACTCATTAACCTGGATGGGTAAGAAAAAGGAATTTTATTCAATAAATTTCAGAAAATAATTAAATAAGGACATATTTAAAAATAATAATAATAATTGGCAATTGTAAATTGTCCGGTTACCATAATGACGAAGAAGGACACGTCACCAGCCGATTAAGAACAGAGCAAAATGAGGGAGGGTATAAAGGTAAATAAGTAAAAGAAGAGGGCTATTTTGGTAAAGTAGGTGAAAAATGTTCTATACGCGTCTCTATGAGGCCCGTAGAACATCGTCCTTGCCGACCCATCAATCCCTTCATATTCCTTATTTCCCCGTTTCTCTCTCATCCCCTCTAATAAACCCAACCTCTTCAATCAAATCTTCTCGTTCTTATCATCACGCTCTCTGAATCTCTTTGGGGATTTTTTTTTGTTGTTGTTGAGGATCCGATCGGGAGATATGGCGCAGAGGACTGAGAAGGAGGAAACGGAGTTCAAAGTACCGGAGACGATCACGCTCTGCGTCAACAACTGCGGTCTGACCGGGAATCCGGCGACAAATAATATGTGTCAGAAGTGCTTTAATGCTGCCACGGCGGCGTCGGCGACAGCGTCCATGGCTATGAAGTTTTCCGGTGAGAAAAGTCCGAGATCTACGACGTCTCGCTCGCCGGAGAAATTTCGGTTCGTTGCTGAGTCGAGGAGGATTACGACGGCGGCTGATCGTCCGAAGCCTGACGAATCGGCAAAGCGAGTGGTGAATCGGTGCTCCGGATGTAGAAAACGCGTCGGATTAACCGGATTTAGGTGCCGATGCGGCGATTTGTTCTGTGCGGAGCACCGTTATTCAGATCGCCACGATTGTAGCTTCGATTACAAGTCCGCTGGTCGTGAGGCGATCGCGAGGGAGAATCCCGTGGTGAAAGCGGCGAAGATCGTGAGAGTTTAATCCGTAGATTGATTTGTTTTGGAAAAAAAAAACGAAAGAAAAATCGAAAGATAATGAAATTTGTGAAATCTCTGGGCTCAATGTTTAAATTTCCCTTTGGAGTTTATCGAGGATCAAATCCTCAGAATATCCTCTCGATCTTTACGAGAGAGAAGCATGAGAGATCGAGAAAAATCCTTGATGAAGAAGATGATGATCGTTGTGTTTTCTCAGATAATTATGTTCCCAGTTCATTTTTTCTTTTTTTTTTTGGGTTTGTTCGAAGAAAGAAAAGAGAAGTTTATCGTGGCCTGTGAAGATGATGATGGTGGTGTTCATGTTCTTCGTTATTATTATAATATTTTTTTGGGATTGATAATTACAATGGCATGTGATGTAAATTCCACAAATTCTCGGGGTTTAATTGGCATTTAAAAAATTCGAAGTTTCTAGCACCGGCAAAAAAATGTCGCTCTGTATTTATTTATTATTCCATTTCCATTTAAATTTTTTAATAATATTATTTAAAAAATACACCAGATCAGCGATTAAATCGGGATGGGGACATTTGCGTAACCCACTTTCCTTTTGATTTATACGAGAATCTTTAAAATAATTAAATTAACAAACCAATTTTCCACTACTAAAATAAATTCGAAATAGTTTTAAAAAAATTACAAAAAATGAAAATGACAACCTAATCTATAATTTAGGGTGGGCCCACATGTCAGTCCTGGGCAAGTTAAATGGGCCCCACTTGTAAATGACCAATCACGAGCTGCCACATCATCTTGTTATTTTAAATCTCTATTTATTATTTTATTTTCACTCGAAGTGTACGTATTTTAAAAATATATATATATTTTTCGCTACCGAATATTATCATTTTGTTACCAAATTCAATTAACATATGGACAGATAATAATTTAAAACAATATTTTAGTTAATATTATCATCAAAATAATTATTTTAGAAAAAATTAAAAAATAGACATTTCAATGAATTATTGCACCGGGACCGAAATAATAATGGATTCCAGTTATTTAATTATTCCACAAAATTAATATAATTAAATTAATTTAAGCTGGGCAGGCAGTCCAATAATTTTCATTATTTCTAGGTTCGATATTATTTATATTTTCTGTTGGTTACCAATCATTGTCACATTTTATACTTTTTCTTTACACTAAATTAATTTTTTTTTCCGGAAAAATCTAATTTAACCCTTTATTTGGGGTTAATTTCGAAAATAGGTCTGAAATTAATAAGAATTTCACACATTTATTTGTTTTTCCCTTTTTACCCTTTATCACTATGTGTAATTGAAATATGTTAAAGGACCTTTTTTGACTTTTCAATAATTTAAAATGTAAATCTTCTAAAATATTATAAAATGCAAACTCCGATCACATCGAGAATTGTTTTGGTGTTTTAATTCTCGAACTTAAAATCTAAGAAAGGTATGAAAACGACTTGAGGTAATTACATTTCTGTCTTTTCAAATAAGCCCTAAAAGGATTTTAGTGAAAGGACCATGGATAGGTTGATTGGGAAGATATCCTGTCTGTAAACAAGGTCAAGCGGAAAGCAAGATTCATTCATTCTCTTTAACTCCTCTCCCTATTCTATGGGTCTCCCGGCTGAGATTCCCTTTACGTTTCATGTTTTTTTTTTTTTTAATTATATATTTAATTCAAAATCGCTTTCATTTAGATTGAGATTGAGATTGAAGTTTTTTGGAGTGGTGTATACTCATAAGCTTAAGCGGATGGGTTATTTATTAAACAAATTTATAAAATATATAATAACAGTGGTTCAGACATTGAATCTCTTTACTTTAGTATAAACAAAAAATTAACCCGATGATTATGGTAAATTTAATCTTATGACAATGCTATGGGTACGGTATTTTCTTTCTTATCATATATGCTATTGTCGCTTTACTCTTGGTTCCATTTAAAAGTTTTTTTCGTACAAATGAAAATGTTGTCTCTTATATTTTGTGATATTATTCCTTCTTAGCTCGTGTGGAACTTCGTCAAACTTTCGATAAGTTTTATTGGGGTGTTCAACGACATGCTATTTGGCCTTGTGGCGTCGTTTATTTGATTATCTTTAATGGGGCATACGAGTCTAGAATATAAACTTGGAAGGTTGACAAGGATCAGGACGCCGAATCAATCTCAAGTATTCAAAAGGCGACTACGAAGACATAGTGACATTTTCGTAGTCTTGTGTTGTATGCATGTATGTGTGTGTGTATATATATATATATATATATATACGATGGAATGCTCGACGGGCCCAATAGAAAAAAATAGGTTTTGGGCCGAGGGGTCTACCGTAACGACGATAAATCGTCGCGTGGGATAAAACCCCAGCTTCCCCGCCAAGCTTTTTGAACGAAATTCAAAATTTCCGCCATGAAACTCCCATTTCTGATCTGCGAGGTTTATCATCGGCCGCTGTACAAGCTCTCCTCCAAACTTCATTCCTCTTAGGTCGAAGTGAAATCTCAAAAGGTATTTCTTCCATTTTCCTTTTCAGTACTGTCAGTTTATTTCTTGACGTTTTTGCATTTTCGTATATTCTCCGTTCATTCTCATCTTCCCCGATTTCTGTTCAATCGACTCAATGTATTACCAATCCACCATGAAGTTTGAATTATCTTGCTGCATTTTAGTTGCCAGCCGTTCTATATGAAATCCTGTTCTTCCGCTTTTGTGATTTCGAACTCTAATATGCATGCACATTGTTCTTTCGAGTTGTTCTGGAGAGGAATTCTTCGTTTGTACTTTCGTCTTTCCTGTTTGGATTGTGCGATTTTTCTTTAATTTTTCCAAGTTTTTATTATCGTCATTTGTAATTACTGTTTTAATTAAATGAAATTTATGAAATAAGCCGAACTTTGCAGAGTGTTGAGCTTGCTGCGGTTTGTATGCTTACAAGCATGTAGTTTATGCTACGATTTCTAATCTCTATGTTACCAACACCACTGCCTAAACGTGTTTAGCATAACAGACCAAGTTAGAGTTTCCCCTTCTAATAGCTGAAATAAAAGCGGGATTTGACATATAATTACGAAACCTAGGACAATCTTCATCAAAATAAGCGAAAATTCGGTGGCATAATGTATGGGGTGTTTAGGGATTCATCAGTTTTATGGGAAACTTTTACCTTGGTCAATATAGTTATGTTTTTCCTCTTGCAATGCGGATTTTAGCGTAAGTTTCTTTGTTCTTATTATTGTTTTCTTCAATAATTGAGACGGTTTTCAATATTTTCCCCCTTTTTTATTTTATATTGTTTCAGATATGGAGGCTGACCAAGATCACCTTCTTAAACTTGGGGGGTCCTCTGTTGAAGGCGATGATTTAAAGTACATCTCTGGGCTTAGCACTATTCTGGTTGCGACAATCCAGGAAACAAAAGACAGGATATCCCAAATAGAATATATCTTCTGCAGCCAGCTCTTTCCCAGTTTTCAAACGAAGTCTAAAAGCTTGCAAAAAGTATATTCTGAGGCTAGGAAATATGCAGAGGATGCATGGAAAGAGAAAGAAACCAATCTCCTGTTCCAAATAGAAAAACTTAAGCGGGAAAATCAGCATGTCATTGAAGAGAATCAGTCTTTGAGACTTGAGAAAGACAAGCCATTTATGGAGCAAGAAGAAAGGATGGATTTACTGCGAACCAAACTACTGGATGAACAACTCAAAGTTGAGGAGCTATCACAGCAACTGAAACAGAAATCAAGAGAAATAGACGAGGGAATTGAATTGCAGCAGAAGTTACTTGAAATGGTACGGTCAAAAAGTTCTCTGATAATGAGCAAGGAGCAAAAGTTGAAAGAGCATGAAGACGAATCAAACGCATTGCGCTCCAAATTGACTAGCCTAGAGATAAAGTTTCATGAGCTCCAAAAGAAGCTTAATGAGAAAACAGATGAAGTATCTAAGGTTAAAAAGTTGGAAGAGAACTTGTTCAAAAAAATTGAATCACAAGCTTCAGAAATCATGAATATTGAGCAGATGAATAGTGATCAGCAAAAAGAGAAACAAATACTTATGATCAAGTTAGAAAAATTGCAGGAGAATGTCGATGGCCTACAGAAGGAACTTTTGAAGAAAACTGAAGAAATTGAAGGAGGAAGGAAACTGCAAACCAAGTTGAATGGTTCTCTGGAGAAAATCAATGACCTTAAGTCGATTTCGAGGGTAAAGAATGAGGAAATGGAAGGAAATGAATCATATGAAAGTTTACGCCAACAGATTGAGTTAAAATCCTGCGAGTTACTGGCTGAAAAGAAGGCAAAGAAAGGCGTTGTTGATGCATACAAAAGGCTGAAATCACAATATAACTTCCTTTGCAAAAAATCTGGCCTTACTAGCGATAATATGCTGCTAAAAAACAGAAGAGAGAGTGAAACTGATTCAATGGCTGATCACAATCAAGGCCTTGCTTCTTCACCAGGTACACGCCCTTTCTTTATATTATAAACACAATTCTGTTTTCTCAAACGCTGTCATCCATATCCCATTATTAATTATGTATTGATTGGAGCAGTCGATCCTGATGCGGAAACTGAAGAACCTTTTATGGGTGTCTCTGATACATGCCATTTGAAGAAAGCGATAAGCGTGCACAATAATATAGAGGGAAAAAAGGGAGTCGAGTCAAATCAGGCCTCAAACTCCCGTTGCCCTCCTAAAATTCCCAGTTTTCCAAGTGGCTCAAAACGTAGCCCCAATGTAAAATCTGCACCAGTAGCTTCCAAAAGACCAGCATCTTATTGGAGAGATACCAGAACTCATCATCAAGCACAGGCAGGACCTGACCCACATGATGATTTTCTTGATACTCCATTGGAGAACATCAGAGAGAACTTAAACAAGCCTGTAAAGGACAGAGTTAATGATCTTCCTCTTCCTGAGGTGGCTGTCAAAGACATCAACATGGATGGGTCAGACGACGAGACACAGGATATGAATGCTGGTAATCCACCAGAAAATCAGCAGATGCCAGTTTCGGTGAGTGGCAATAGTGGAGGCTTTAAGTTTGTGGAGCCAGTAAGAAAGAAAGCCGACAGGCAAAATTTAAAAGGAATGGAATGCAAGCAATGCAAGAAGTTTTATGATGCGGTTCTTCCAGATGATGGCAATGAAGAAACTAATGATGATAATAAGCGGGGTTTACGATGTGAACATCATCATGGGGTTTCGAGGCATCGATATAGGTACGCTCCTCCCATGACTCCTGAAGGATTTTGGAATATTGGATTTGAATCTGAAATGTAATTGTAGTGTAGGATACTGAAATTGCCGAGTATGCTCATTGTTTGATACTTAATAATTGCCGAGTATACTTGTTTGATATTTAATAATTAAGAAGATTTGTAACCATCTAAGCTAGGCGGATAGTGTCCAATTTGGTCTTTCCCTTTTTTATTTTTAGAACACGTCTACGAGATTTTCAATTTTTACACTCTTAAGATGATGTGAGATCTCACAATCCACCCTCCTTTGAAGCCTAGTATCCTTGCTGACAGTCGTTTCCCTTTTCAATTGACGTGAGATCTCACACAATAGGTGAGACATTTTTCATGGAGAAAGCTAGGAAAGACAAATTGTACTTTTACTAATAGACGAAGGATTCCATTTTATTCCAGTTTGTGGGAAAAACTGGAATAATCTCTCATTTTTTAGGAGAATTGTTCGATAGATGACGGGATGGCACTGCAGAGTAAGACTAATAAATGAACTTTTAAGACCATAGGTAGGGTAAGCAATGTGTCTACTATCTTTCATGAGCTTCTTTGCTGTGTTCAAATCAATTGAAAATGGTGCAAAAGTTCATATCAAAGAATCAAGCAAAAAGATCCTCTGTAATGATAGACTGTTCATTGTTGTTGGTACAACCCTCTGGTTCAATCTGAAGTTGCTGGTAATTTAGTTGTCGTGAAGCTTCATATATAGCAATGCCAACACTTACAGAAAGATTTAGGCATCTAACATAAGTTTCAACCATTGGAATTCTTAAGGTCCCCCCACCAAATGCCTGGTTCTTGCAATCCTCAAGAGCTTCAGCTGGTAACCCACTAGTTTCCGACCTGAACAACAAGTAATCGCCCTGCTTGTACGAAAAATCCTGCAGAAATGAAAAGAGAAAACAATCCTTGTTACTCAAAATCTCTCCTTCCCTGATTATAGACAGAAAAAGATCAAAGAAATGGGCACTCGCCGAGTGGAGTGTAGTCCCTCTCTTTGTAAATGCTAGCAGCCGTTTTTCTCCTTCCTGTACATCGACAAGAACAATCATCAAGAAAATGGAGTTTTGTGCACATTTTCTCTGATACATGAACAAAAACTACCTGTTTTTTGAAGTAGTCTCGAAACTCTGCCCACGTGTTATGAATTTTAACGACGACGTATCTAAAACATGATGTTAAAACTTGAAAACATCGAACCATATGTACAGTGATATCGGTTTAACAAATCTCAGTTCAAAATCGAAAATAAATCTAGTATTCCTAGTATTCAAAGAACTTGAATTCCTATGGGATACGGCCAGTAATCCAAACCAGCACGCTTTAGCTTCGTGTCGTCCACCTTAAATCCCAATGGCTGAAAACGAAAGACATAGAAACAAACGATACGAGCAGGTAAGTTTTTGGTGATCTCCAGCTAAGAGGGGAAAAATTAGAACGATTGCACTCGAAGTAGCGATGTTTTGAAACTAACCCCAACTAGATGTAGTCCAACAGCTGATGCAGCACATGTTCTGGCAATGCTACCAGTGTTCCCAGGAATCTGTCATGGACAACAGAAATCTAAGAGCCAGCCTTGAAGAATTGAGGTTGTCTGCAACCCAATTCAGAGTTCACAGTCAAAACAAAAGTTTATGATTAACATCACAAGATGAATTAGTTCTGATATCACATCAACAACAAAAATATGACCGATTGTTATTTCTACCAGACATCGTTTCCTCGACCCTCACATCTCAACTTGAAGAAGAAGTTGCCAAGCTTCACAATCTCACTTTTCTTGATAGTGTGCGACACTCCCTTCCAGCACCGAATGAGTCAAGCCAATTCATACCCCATTTTGAAAAAAAGGTTTTAGAAAACGGGAGCAAAGAGATTTTTTAAAGAGAGTTTAAAAACAAGATTGAAAGAAGAGACAATACAACGACTTAGATAACATATAATTACGAGTACGATTTGTTACATCCCCTATAGTACATTTTGAGGCGATTCATGTTTGACAAACTTATACATGATTTCACCGAATAGTCATACAACATTTGGATGGGAGGAGTCGACGACTAGTCAGATACCCCTCTAGTACATTTTGAGATTCAGGTCTAGAAGACCTAGATATGATTTCGCAGTCATACAAACAAAAAATACAATAGTAAGGTAATACAACATGAAATCAAATAAAGGGTTTGACATGACATCAACATGTGGCCATGACAACACACCTTAAACGAGCATAACCGTGACACTAAACAGCCTTTGTCAATCCCAATTAGTCGCACCTCGACTAATTCTAACTTGTCAATCATCCAATAATACCCCCTAAGATTTCCAGCTTACCATCAAGATTTCCCACACCAGAGATGTAAACAACAAACTAAAAGTTCCCTTAGCTTTCAAACAGAAGACCAATGGGAATATCAACAAATGAACCGTTCAAGGCTAGCAGATATTGTCCTCTTTAGGAGCTAGCAGATATGGTCCTCTTTAGGCTATTCTTTTTGGGCTTACTCTCAATGTTTTTAAAAAGCGTCGGTTAGAAAGAGGTTTCTACACTATTATAAGGGGTGTTTCGTTCTCCTACCAACCGTCGTGAAGTTTTAAGTAATAATGAAGAACAGTGATTCAAAGAACATCAAGAATCTAGGAAGAGATATCTAATAATTCAGAGGCACTCGTCCCACAGGGCAAGAAGAGTTGAAGAATCAGGTAAGCACTTTGGAGTATTATGAACAAGGGCACTCGTTATATGCTTCATAATTACCAGGGGAGAAACCAACACAACTTGAAGAACCTTCTGCTGCGAAACCCCATTTAGGGCCTCACCAACACCGCGCGGCAGAGAACCGGATGAACCCTCCCCTTTTTCAGCTGCGCCATTACCAAATCAAACCCAATTCACAGCAGAAACTAAGAATCAAAAGGGTATAAGAACATTCAATTCAATTACAACAGATACGAACTTACAGAAGGAGCAGAAGGGGAGGAGGCGGCGAGAGGAGGAAGAACACGGATGACGGTGTTTGTGGCTGAAATGGGAGAAGCAGCGAGCGCGAAGAAGACGATGAGACGTCGATGAGCGTAGTAGAAAGGGGGAAAATGGGTGCAATGTTCTAAGAGTGGTCGCTGTTGTATCCATTAATGGCATCTTAGCAGAGCAATCTTCTTCTTGTCGCCGCCGCTCTTCTGCCGTACTGCGCGCCTCTCTGTTGAGCTGCTCAGGTCTTCTAGGAGCTCGTTTCAGAGCTAAGTCGTTTGCCGCTCTTCCAGTCGACTTATCTTGTGCCTAAAACATCCGATATAATAATAATAATAAAAATTAAAAATAAAATTTTTAGTGTTTATAATTCAATTTAACCTTTGAGTTATTTATTTTAATTATTTTTAAAAAAATTATGTTGNGGTGAATAAAAACAAAATGCTTTTAACTCTAATATGTCATACATTTACAACAAAAAAAAGTTAGATGTTCGAATTTAGTTTTACATTGAAAAGCTTAACCTAAACATAATTTATGTGATACTCGAGTAAATGAGAGGTACATGAATGAATCGGGACTATATTCCAATGAAAGGAATTCTGAAGACAGGATAAAGAAAAACTTAAGAGAATTGAAAGTCACAACCTATATCAATAAGGTACATCTTCTTTTCGATAACCCAATCACATGAACTCTATGATTATCTTACATGAAAAATAGGAGAAGGTTAAAACAATCAAATTCCAAATTTAAAATTTGAATCTTGGAACATGGGTGGTTATAATGATTTACCTCATATCTTTATAACTAAAAAAAAAAAAAAAAAAAAAAAAAAATCAAAATTTACAATATTCATAATATTTATAAAATATTAAAAATAGTATTTTATGTGACTCTATTGGTTGACCTCACTCTAATTTTTTAATTTTAATTTAATAAGTGGAATCAAAGATATTCTATATTTTAAATTAAAAATTAAGAAACACCCTTTTTGTTTATATAATTTTTCTAATTACTAAAATTCCAAAAAATATATTTAAAAAATAAAGAAAAATAAAAAAAAGTTATCCTCTCCTTAATTAAAAAGGGGTGCAAATGTAGAAATAACCTAAAATTTAGGATGCGTTCTTTAAGCTTTTATTTTTTCTGTTATTTAATCGAATTTCGGACTGAAAATTTTCCTTCTATATTCACGTGAACAGGGAAGAGGCTCTCTCTTCGTCTACTTCACTTTTCTGCCTAAACACAAATTTCCCAGCCTTCGGGTCAGTTAATGACCAATTTCAATCCAATCGCTCCTCAAATTCATCAACAGATCTTCCATCTGGTCTTGCGGAATCCGATCGTCGTCGAGTTTCGCAGTCGAAGCGGAAGATTTCGATTCTGAGATTCAAAGTTGTTCTAAGAGCGTTCGGGTAAGTTAATGATTTGTTTTGATCGGTTAAAGAATATTAGTTACTTGCTCTTCGTCGTTTTGGATACTGTATTTGCTTGTGTTTTCACTTTTGATTGGGATTGTTCTTCGCGGGCTATTAGGATCAGGAGCTAGGGTTTTGTTTCTTATTCGATATGGTTTCGCTTTTATTACGCGGATGTTTATGTGCTCGTTTTTCCTTGTTGCTCAACGTTTTGATATGCGGTCTAGTGATTTTTACCTGCGTCATCAAAATTACGGAAATATTGGAGTGTGGTATTTGTTAATCGTCGTCTGGAGCCTGGTCGTTGTAGTTGTTATTTTTATTTAATATTGGCCGTTTTGATTTGGTCGGTTAACTGTTTTGAGGTTTTGATCGATATTTGATTTTGACAAAGACACTTGCATTAGCAGCTCGGTGTAAGAGATTTTTGTGGACTATTGGTTAAATTAGTTCGTCCATGTGAGCTTTTTGTTATTGTCTTGCTACAAGTTGGCACTGTTTTTGTGTCTTCGTGGTCTATCAGTGTAAGGTACCCAAAAAATTTAGGGTCTGCTGAACTGTGCTTATATATATATATATATATATATATATATATATATCTTCTTTTTTATCTATATAAATGCGGAATTAACGATGTTATGTTTAACTAGTGCAAAAGTTGGTGGGTGTTTGAATGGAGAAGATTTCCATTTATCCTTTGGGATATCCCACTTTTTTCTGGATGATTTGAACGTTAATTTTTTTCTTTCAGGGTTTGTCTGCTAAATTCAGTTTTCTACTTTTACCTCCTTGTTTAAAATGCTTGGATCCTTGTTTTTCTAATGATGATTCATTCTACGCAGCCTGAGTACTCTGTGATTCTTGATGGACAAGGGAATGCCGCCTACCCTTTTTGTCAACGATGGCTCATTTATGGAAAGGTTTAAACAACTCCAACAGAAAAATTGTGAGAATGATAAGGAAAAAGATAAAGGCGCTACATCTGAGGAGCAAAAACCAATCAAGATTATCACAGGGACTTCTGTTCCACACAATACCAGTAGTAAAACTAATTTGCAGTTTAAGGTTGGTGATGTTCGCAAGACTGCTCCAATTGGAAAACTTGCTTTCAGCTTGAAGCAGAAATCAAAGCTTCCGGCACCCTCTGTGAAGTTAGGAGCAGATGAGGATGAAGATGAATCTGATGTGGCAGATGCATCTGATCATCTACCAGAGAAGCGTCAAAAGTTAGGCTCACATAATGGTTCTGAGCAACCAGCAGTTCAATCTGGTGTCGGTAATTACAACTTTATACTGACACTCCTTTGGCTATTATCCGTTAGAATTTTTAGACCAATAATCCTGGTCTGTTTAATGACTTCTTTAATTGCTGCGGTGAACTGGTTATTTAATTTCAGCTGTTCTGTGATTTGCATGTTTGATACATCATGATTCAAATTTTGTTATCCTGCAGCATGGCTAGAATCTATCTATTGGCCTGTTTTTGTATCTTTCCTAATCAATTTATTATCTTTAATAACTATTATCTATTGCTGTTAGAAACTTATTTGGGATTGGGAGATGAGTAAATAATTAATATTTTTCATTTTTGGTTCAATAAGATTGTGGGATCTCAATAGATTTAAGTTGAAAGGAACTATGTCGCAGTACGTTCCTTTTCTCTGTATTCTGCTTTTCCATCTTTCAACTTTAAATTGGTCTATGGAAGGTTTCTTCCTTATCTTCACTCCACCTTTTTACCGACACTTTGCAGAGTTGTACCTTTTTCTTGAATATACAGAAAACAATTAATATTGGGGGGGGGGGGGGGGGGGGG
>NW_019272040.1:589188-599434 GCF_002738345.1 Cucurbita maxima | reverse complement strand
GGGGGGGGGGGGGGGGGGGGGGGTGTTGGGCATCATAGAATTACCACGTAGGTCTTAGTCCATTTTCCTTCAATTCACTGCATTGTCTTTTGTTGGGACCGTGAGTTTAGATCTCTTCTAAAGCTTGGACTGCTTCAGATCTAGAGTACAAAGCACTCTTGAAAATTTCTTGTCTCATGAATGCAGTGTATACCTTTAGTACCTTTCAACATTGGTGGAAGAGATGTTCAATGAAAGAATTGGAATATGTAGCAGCCTGCTGCAAGAGTAATTTGCATTCACTTGTTCATGCTCTTGGTATTAATCAGTTTTATAAGTGATATGCAGCACCACCTTCACCAAGTGATCCTACAGTGAAGAAAGTTGCCGACAAGCTAGCAAGTTTTGTGGCTAAACATGGAAGGCAATTTGAGCATGTTACTCGCCAAAAAAATCCTGGAGATACACCTTTTAAGTAAGTTCTTGCTGTGTTTAAAAAAATCCTGGAGATATGCCTCATAACATTCCCCTTCCTGCTACTTCTTTCTAGTACCTATGGCTTCTATTGGTATTTGATGTTTAGCTTCTCAAAAATCATCTATTAATAAAATGTCTATCATGTTTGCAGATTTCTGTTTGATGAGAGTTCTGCAGATTACAAATATTACGAATATCAGCTAGCTGAAGAAGAAAAAGCTCTTTCACAGACCATCGAATCTAAATCATCAAATGGTTTGGGCTTCCCTCTTGTTAGTTTTGTTTTGTTTTGTTTTTCTAAAAAAATTTCCTCAAATTTCTTAGGGATAAGGCAATTGTGTACTTTTAAATTTGACGATCTTTAGGTATCAAGTTGTAGAAATTTTGGGATTAAAAAAAATGTATTCTTGGATACGACTTCTTTTCTTATTTTTCTTGTAAATTTTTTCCTATGAAATACAAGGTCTCATTTTTTATGAAAGACATCATAGGGGCTGCTTATTTGGGATATTGAATTGTTTTTCACATTCACTTCCTCTTTTTCTATTTGTAGATGGTGGGAGCACGCAAACATCTAAGCCAAAGATTGGTTCCCAGAAATCTTTCCAGCAGCCTTCCTCATCAAATTATCGAACTCCTGCCTCTGCTTTATATGAACCATCTGAAGATTCAAGAGCTTCCGTGGGTTCATCTAATACTACTGCATGGTCTGAAAGAACAGGTAGCTATTTTATTGCTTCTTCCTTTGGTCTTGTAATCTTCTGATGAAGGTGTTGCTCTTCCCCTTCCTTTTGTTATGGGTAGGGAAAAATGAGAGAGTAGGGAAAATGTGCATCTTTTATATCTGAAATTGTGGGAGAAATCTATCTGAACGCTGTTCAGTGCTCACCATGATCAATGAATTGACATTGTACTTTGGCTTGTGGTTTTCGCACTTTAAGGTGAATCTAGGTCATCACCAAGTGGAGATCCAATTGCAATGATGGAATTCTACATGAAGAAAGCTGCCAGCAAAGAGAGGATGAGACAACCCAAACTGTCAAAAGATGAAATGCCTCCTCCTGCTTCTCTTCAAGGTATCAATACCTGCTGGGGTGTAACTGGTTGACCGTTAATCATTATTAATGTAGCTTTTGGCTTTATTGGTGTTATTGCCTGAACTTCCTTTCTTTTCATTTCTGGGGGTGCTCTGCAGCTTCAGGGAAAAGGGGGCATCACATGGGTGACTTCATTCCTGATGAGGAGCTTGAAAAGTTCTTAGCTACGTGCAATGATGCATCTGCCCGAAAATTTTCTAGAGAAGCCGCTGATAAGGCTAAAATTCAGGCTGATAATGTGGGGCACAGACTCCTATCTAAAATGGGATGGAAAGAAGGTTCTCCCTCTCCTTTGCATAAACCATTGGACTTAACAATGCTAAATCGCCTTATAATTTAGCTCTTTTTTAATTAGATCCATCTTTATTTCCCTTTCCTGAAGCCTTTGAGAAATCATTAGATTTCTTCTTCTGGAGCTTATGTGCAACCATAAGTTTAGATTATGATTCCCAACTCCCGTTACTTTGAAAGTTCATTTCTTAACGGAGGAACCTACTAAAACTGGCAAGAGAATCGCAGGTGAGGGTCTGGGAAGCTCCAAGAGTGGCATTTCAGATCCTATAATGGCAGGTGATGTAAAAATGAATAACTTGGGTGTTGGAGCTCATCAACCCGGTGAGGTGACTCCCGAAGACGATATATATGAGCAGTACAAGAAGCGGATGATGCTTGGTTATCGTTACAGACCAAATCCACTGGTAATCATCACTCCCATTTTAGCTTGAAATTTCTTACTTGGTTGATACCTATGGAAATCGAAGTAGTTTTGATGCACGTTGTTTTCTTGGTTTTGGTAGAACAACCCTCGGAAAGCATACTATTGAACAACGACGGTTCTACAAGGCGTTATGACCATTCTGGCTGTGTTTGAAAATTATGAGAAAAACCAACTACTACGTTGTGGAAATGGAAATTCACATCATCTATTGTGTCAATTAATTTCTTAACTCAATAAATAGATATTAGACTTCTTTTTCTCATTGTTTTGTTTGTAACTTTTCCTTGATTAATCAATATGTTCGAAACCTCATTTGAAATCATGGTGGGGTGCCTATGAACCTGAATGTATAATATATTCATGCATCCAACCTGTAGTTGAATCTCGATGAGGATGGATGTAAAGTTATGCTATGAGATCTCATGTCGATTGGAGAGGGGAACAAGTACTCACAAGGACGGTAGATCCCAAAGAGGTAGATTATGAGATCCTATGTCGGTTGGAGAGAGAAACATAACATTACATTCTTTTGGAGGGAGGAACAAAGCATTATTATTTATAAAGGTATGAAAACTTCTTCCTATTAGATGTGTTTTAAAAACTTAAAGGGAGAAGTCTGAAAAGGAAAGCTCAAAAAAGACATCACAATCACATTCTTTATAAAGGTATGAAAATCTCTTCCTAGTAGATGTGTTTTAAAAATCTAGTGGACAAGTCTAAAAAAAAAAGCTCAAAAAAGACATCTGCTAGCGGAGGACTTAGCTGGTTACATGAGCGTTTGAAGATGACAAAAGATAATTTGTTAATAATAATATCACCCTTCTACATTCTTCCTCTTCAACTTGTGTTATATAAGTATCTTTTATCATTGATGATCTCATGAGTAATGAGCTGTTTTTTTTAGGTCATGGAATGTGATGTGTGTATTTTTCAAGTTCATTCCAATGATAGTGCATATTCTTTATTGTATTAATTTACGTTATCAAATTCACTCATATAATGGAAGCATTAGGAGCTTGGTTGAGACTCCTACTTTTATTTTCTTTTCTATTCTATTTTTAAAATGAAAAAAAAAAAATAATAACCGAAATACATGGACAATCACATATTTCTACAATGAAATACTTCATTTTTGGCCTAATCTCTCGTAACTTATTCTTAATAATGAAGATATTGTTACTCTCTTATAAATCTATGATCTTCTAAATTTCTAAAATTTTGATTTCAACTGTCTAACCATTATCAAGTGAGTAATAAATAACTTGAAAAAATGAGAATAGAAAGTAATCTTAACTGAGAGGAACTCGGGTGCGAAATATAGATCATGCATGCATTGTTTCTTGGCTACCATGGTTTGATGTCATGACTAGGAAATATAAATGTAACAAAAATATATAGGTGATGTGTCAATATTTTTTACCTATTAAAAGTTAAATGGAGTAGTCAAAGTCTATAAGTCATTAGTATTTAAGATAAAAAAAAAAAAAAAAATCATGATCTCACATTAATACATACGTAACTTGAATATAAATATTATTGGAGCGTAAAAAACGTGAACATTTTTTTGAACATAAATAGTAAATATATATGAGTTTGACCATATATAAATTACAGTTAAATAAATGGCAATTAGATAATTAAATTAAAAAGAAAAAGAAAAAACCAAACATAGTAAATTTGACTTTTAAATGAACGGAGAATCTATTGGATAAATAGGTAATTTCAACCATTTATTCTCCCCTATAACAATGCATGAGAAAATAATTATATTCATATAAATATTTCAAAAAATATAAATTATACGATAGCTTTTTTAAATGACTTTTAACATCTCTTCGAAAAGGTCAAATTAAAAAATCATTGTATTTAAAAATCATAAATTAAGTATAATAAAAAATAATTAATATTTTCTTTGGTTGCTACAATGAACTTTTTTTTTTTTTTTTTTAATATTTTATTTTAATTATTTGTCCTAATTGATCTTAGCAAAGAGAATAGGATTAAAGGACTTCATTATTTTTTATTTTTCATAAATTAATTTAAATAAGTATTAAAATTAAGATCCATTTTATTAAATATTTGTGTTTAGCCATGCTAATTAAAATTAACATCTTAATCAATTCCCTTTTAGTTCATTTTTAAATAATTTTCTAATTCATTTTTTAAAATTTAGTTTCGTCATTCATTATTATTTATCAATATTTAATATTCAATTCAACCAAACTAAAAATTTAATAATAAATAAAATGAGAAGGTGAAATGTCTCCTAAAATTAATTAATTTTAAATCTTTTATAGATTTCTTTTATTTGTTTATATAAATAATCATTTTCTTCATGCATTTATTAACTATAGTTTGGTATAAAAATTAATTTAATAAATAAATGCTCATGTAGGTACTACGTGAAATTTTAAATTCCCATTCATATATTTTATATAATCATAAAGAGACATTGTTCATCGTTGCATTGCTGTTATTAGCGATGTACTCTCGATCTAATGAATTAGTTGACTTTATCGTTTGTTTAATTAGTCTCACTTTAATAGAAATTAAAAATTAGGTAGGAAACGTTTGTTTTTAATCTTATTTTAATATTTTGATTAAATGTTGGTCGTGAAGACTCCGACAAATTAGCAACCGTAATATTTTTTGACTTGAATTAATATTCAGTGTGTTAACACGGTACACGTTATGATTGAAGTCAACCTACCATTAAAAACTTTCTTTTCGTAATTTCTTGCATTTTATTTTCTTCTCTTTATATTATTTATCTCCATATTCGACCCCTATTAATCAAGTTTAGAGTTTAATCGACTATAAACGATAAGAAAACTCCGCAATTGAATAAAATATAAGAGGCCAAAATAATAATAATAATAATAATAATAATAATATTAATATTAATAATAATAATGAGAGGAAATGGTGAAATAATTGTAGCATTGACTCCTGTGTAAGGTTGACATTTTTGAAGGATGACTCGGCGAGTTAAGGGCCGAGTCAAATATTTTTGGATTTATTCAATTTTTATCCATTTGAAATGCCATTGTTTTCAAACTCTATGAGAAAGTCAACGCTTTTTTTCAGAGGAAGAAAATTTCTGAGCATATTTTTTGGAAAATTTACGAGTATCATTGAATTAAAATATTTATTTATTTCTTGAATTTTTTAAAATATATTATATATTTTTTAATTTAGAATTTGATAATTGGTATCAATTTTAGCTCTAATAATAAAATTTCATTGTTTTAAAAATTAATATTAGAATAAGAAATATGAATGAATCTTTAAAAAAAAAAAAAATGGTCTATTTTAAAAATTAAACGCGTTTTTTTTTTTTTTTTTATTTAAAAAATATTAGAAAGCACGAGGGGGCGAAGGATGACCATTTTGTTCCACGAAAATCTGATGTCACGGACCAAGATTTCGGTCTTCATTAATGGCATTTTACGTAATAATTCTGTGAATGGAGGGTAATTATGAAACATTAACCCTTTAAATAAAACGAACATGTGCCTTAATGGGACATTGCCACTTGCTCCGTCTTCTTCTCTTCTTCACTCAAAGACTCCTTAGTTTTACTGCTCGAACTGCTTCATACTCTGTTTTGTTTTCTCTGATTCAGCCCAATTTCTTCGTGTTCTTCTCTGAATTTTGAAAGTTCTTGAGGTGAGAAGATTGAAAATGGAATGAAAATGGTGATTTCTGAATTGAATGTTTTTCTTCCTGTTTGTTAGATTAAGCTTAGTTTAGTGTTGTGTTTTTTATGCTCTATTTTCAGATTGGGTTTTGTTGATCATCTGGGTTTCATCCGATTTCAGATTTTTAGGGTTTGGAATTTCGTCGAACAGTTTAGAGGCATACCCTGATTTTATGGACCGCGATTCCACGAATATCCATAGCGCTGGTGGGCTTATGCGCTATTGGTCTGCTCCGACCTCTGTGTTTGCGAATCTCCTCGATGGAACTGAAGGTCTTCTTCTGAGTAACAATGGCGGCGGTGGCGGCGGTGGCGGCGGTAGTGGGGCAGAGGACTATCGGGTCATTCGATCTACGAGCCCTGTGGTGGTTAATCGATCTTGTTCGATGGTTAATAGGAGTTTGGTTAATTGTGGTGTTGGAGCTCAGACTGGGAACTCGTTGGGGGTTATGAATTTGAATAACTCGATGCAATTCGATTTGGGTGCGAGGAATGCCGGAAATCTTTTCAGGCAAAGTAGCTCTCCTGCTGTTGGGGTTTTCTCCCATTTGACTGCTGAAAATGGTAATATTTCATTGTCTAAACCCTTTGTTTTAGATTAACTTGATTGCTTCAAATTCTGTGGAAATACATATGGTTGACTACCTTGTAGCCCAGCGTTCCGCTGGCACACTAGTATGTGGCTCTTATACCGTTGTAACAGCCAGCACAAACCCATAGCTGATACAGTACTTGGTGCCTAACTCTGATAGCATTATAATAGCCCAAACCTACCGTTGATATACTGTTTTGTGTCTAGCTCTTATACCCTTGTAAGAGTCTAAACTCCCGATTGGTACACTGCTAGGTGTCTGGCTCTAATACCATAGTAACTGCCCTAGTCTATCGCTCTCCAACTAATGTGGAATCTCACAATCCACCTCCTTGGGGATCCAACGATCTCGTTGACACATCCCCTAGAGCCTGACTCTAATATCATTTGTAACAGTCCAAGCCCACTGCTAGTCAATATTGTTCTCTTTGGACTTTTCCTTCTCGGCTTCCTCTTGAAGTTTTAAAACTTATATTCTAAGGAGAGGTTTCCACCTTTATAAGGAAGGTTTCGTTCTCCTCTCCCACTAAAAATCTTACGGTAATATTTGAAATTTGAAATTTTCTTTTTAAAGAAGGGAGTTAAAAGGAAAGGAATGCTTTCTTAGTTGGTAGTGAGAGCAGTAAACTGAAATGTATAGCTTAGAATGAATGGCTTTTTAACAAGGATCGACCGACTTGCAGGCAATACGACAAGGCAATATGATGACGATTTCCTCAACAGTTCTTGGCATAACTCTGCAATCAAGGATTTAAAAAGAGGTAGAGATAACAATGGGCGCACGTTTCCGACATCGATCGTGCTCGAAACTCAGGTACAATGCAACTTAGTGAGTTGTTTAAACCTGCAAGTTTGGCTTAGCTTAACAGTTCTCTGTTCTGCAGAATGCTGGCTATGAAAATAACAATCGTGGATTGGCTCATCATTTGAGCTTTCCTATAACTTTCAACAATGATCCGGTGGAGAAGTTTTTTAGATTTCAAGAACATCCTATTCGTCACCAAATTCGAGCTAAACGTGGATGCGCCACGCACCCACGAAGCATTGCTGAGCGGGTAAACCCTGCCTTCTTTCGATCAAACCCGCTGTCCTACACTGATTAACTGCATTCAAATTCTTAAATCTCCAAGTTTTTGAATTTTTAGAATAGAAGAACTCGGATTAGTGAAAGAATGAAGAAACTACAAGAGCTGTTTCCTGACATGGATAAGGTAATAACCCTGACCCTCGATGATACATCATGCTAACGTCGTACTATTTCAATGTTTAAAGACTAAATCGTTCGATCAATCTATTGATCTTTCCTTGCAGCAGACGAGCAAAGCTGAAATGCTGGAGTTGGCCGTTGAATACATTAAAGGCCTGCAGAGACAGGTCAAGGTAACAGTCAAAGACAGCCTTAAGTTAATAGAATCACATGATGATCCAACTGCCACCTTTGTCTCATGAAAAGCTCTGTATTTGTTTTGGTGCAGACCCTCACTGATACGAATGCGAAATGCGCGTGCTTATGCTCGAGTCGATAACAAGAAGAAACACGTATATTTTAGCTTGGTTTTGATTTGTACAGACCACAGGTAAGCTTTGAGGAACATGAAGATCAAAGAACAAAAACAAAACAAAACAAAACAACGTTGTTTACTATGTTTAAAGTTATAGGATTCTACGAAGAATGTCTGTGTAATTGTATTATATGTTAGAAGTTCTATATAAGATCCAATTCAACAAAAGACAATTGAATAGTTTGCATTCTGGCATGTAAATATGCTTGTTGGATCATCATATGCATAGCTATAAGCCATTGGACAAGCTGACTTGAACGCTTTCGAATAACCCGTCGGCTTGCACGTCTGCGGGCTACTGTATGCCCTGGTGCAGCAATACTGCGACGTGTCGAAAGCCAAGCATGCACTTTTACAAGCAATGGTTACACCCTTCTTCTTCACCTCCAATCCACTAGGACATCGTTGATTCAAGTCCGACAGGCATTTCACTGTTCGACAACTCCTCGATCCACCGGAGGGGGATATCGAAATCTCCATGTTATAGCCATCAACAAGGCTAACATCATATAAATCCTGAGGACTGTCTAAGGTGAACTCTGCAAGTGTAGCAGGTGGGGCACCTCCCACCCCATCGCATTTGAGTACGCCACCGCAATCGCCTGTATCACACGTCCCTTTGCCAGAGGCATCGAAGGAACACCCATGTCGACCCCAGAATCGACCTGACCATCCTGTAGGCACATTAATCGTTGCGGTCTCATGGGGTTTCAGCTGAAATCCGCCGTTCAATAGCTGAGGCTTCCCTGCTCCTGGTTGGATTCCTGGCCATACTGAGTCACTACATTTGTTCACCAAACTGAAAACTGCTGCATCAGTGGCTGAAACACAAAAACATCCATCAAAACACAGAGAAAGAGATCAAAAAGGGAAAGATTTGTGATTATTACCAAAGAAAAACAGGAAAGCAGAAGGAAGAACAGGGAGAACTCCATGAGAGCAGCACAGTGTTAGCTTTGTGCAGAAAACCAGGAGTGGTGGCTTTTAAGAAGGCCAAACAGCACAATTAGTCAACAAGTTTAACTTGTCATTCTTTTGGCCAAGAAAGGTTACCAAATTTGGATGAAAACTGGAAGAAACAACTGGTTTTTAATGGGACTATAAATATATATATATATATGGTAAGTTTTTTAGCATTTGAAAATTACCAAAAGAGAAACGTTTGAATGGTGTGAAGAATCATGTGACCATGAGTAAAAAATTCATCTTTTACTTCTTGGGGTGTAATTTAAATTTTAATTACTGCTATAATTACTCATTCTTCTACTTCATTTTTGTTACCTATTTGACTACGCTACAAGATTATAGCGCATGAGAAAAAGCGTGGAAATCTCTTCTTAATAGACGCATTTTAAAAATTTTGAGAAGAATCCTGAAAGGGAAAACTTAAAAAAAATAATATCCGCTAGCGGTGGGCTTGGGTCGTTACAATATGTCTTTTTGTAGTGTAGGTCGGTCATCTGTTCAATCTGGAATTCCATCTCTCTTTTGGTTTTCGGTACCGGTTTGATTTGCGTTCTTTTGTTCAAATCAATATCTATGTTTGGGCTTCCCTTCCGGATTGTCCTGTCCATTTAATTCGCTTTTTTCCAATCAAACTCTCTATTTGATGATTAAGTTTTTTATGTAAAGAATCTTACTTATCCATAATATAGGTTATATTAATGATTAAAATACAATAACATAGGTATGACGGATGTTAATTACAAACTTTAAATATTTTGAATATTTTTTAAAAGTAAGGTAATCAGAATCTGAGTAATGCACGAGAATTGATGGAATAAAACAATTAATGTTTAATGATAATTCAAATTAGAAATTTGTAAGGTACATAATTTGAAGTAGTATGAATCTTTTCAACGATAGACATCTTAACTCAATATTGATCAAACTCGATATTCTATAAATTTCGATCGGAAAGTTGAAACAAACATTTATTTTTTTCATAAAACATATATCCAACCACATGATATCAAAACATAACAAGCAGTTTTATTCATCATCTTCAAACACCTCACCATCCTCCATCTTCTAAAAACCTGCATAAGAACATCAAGAACAAGAACAAAATCAAGTTTCTGTAGAGTCTTCAACACAAAAAAAAAAAAAAAACAAAAAAAA